>NC_133619.1:632529596-632829596 GCF_048593235.1 Sminthopsis crassicaudata | reverse complement strand
CCGACTTCTCCAAAGAATGTTTTATAGTTTCAAGGCTGTCAAATTTTTAAAAGGAAAAACTGAGGCACAGAGAAGGAAAGTGATTTGCCTAAGGTCATACAGTAGTGAAGGAGACAAGAACCCAGTTAGTTCTTCTGCTGCCTTGGCTGGTATTTTTTAACCAGGAGAATGGGTTGTAAGGAAGAGCAGAAGGTGAGGCTGTTTCTATTCTCCCCCCTCCCCAAACCCAATGCTTTGCCCAATCATTCCTTCTGATAAACTAAAAAGACTGACTCTTAAACCATCCAGAGGGCCTTCCCTTTCTCTCTTCTGGGCCAGATGTTAAACCCCAGAGAAGTGGTGTCCGGAGAGAGTAGTTCCCTAGTCCTGCCTCCCTCCCACCCCCTGCTTCCCCTTGATGGATGGTTTCTGGGGTGAGGGCTGTCCATATGGCCCTGGGCAGCCCTTGGGGCCCCTCCTGGCACAAAGGGAAGCTTGTAGCCCGGCACGCTTCCTTTATCCCAGGCTTGGAACAGTGAATGGAGGCCAGTGTGGGAAACGTGGAGGAAGCCGGGACTCACAGCAGCTCCCGCCTTGTCACACACTCCGGGCGGGCCCCAGGCCCACATCTGCCTGGCAGCCGCCAAAAAGGCTGGTGGGGAGGAGGGGGAACGGGAGGAGGGAAAAGATTAGGATGCTGATAGCAGAGAGAAAGCTGATGCTTGGGTGGCGGGATGAGGTCTCAGGAGCCTGGAAGACTTTGAAGCATCAGGAAAAAGAAATACATCCTATCTGGTGGCAAGTAACCTCCAGAGAGTTCAATGCTGAGAAAAATAATAGCCCATATATATTTTAAAAATTATTTTATATGTATACATTTAAAAAATAGATCTTTTTGCTTTTACATTACCTTTATTTCCATATATATCCTTCTCCTCTTCTTTCCTCAGTGAAAATTATTCAGCAGAACTAACCAATACATTGACTGAATGAGATAATATATCCAATACCACTCACTCATAGTTCCCTAGTTCCACAAGGAATAAATAGGTTAAGTTTTTTAAAATTAATTTTTATAATTATAATTTTTTGACAGTATGAGCAATTTTTTTATAACATTATCCCTTGTATTCATTTTTCCAGATTTTCCCCTCCCTCCCTCTACTTCCTCCCCTAGATGACAGGCAATCCCATACATATTAAGTGTGTTACAGTATAACCTAGATACAATATATGTGTGTAAAACCAATTTTCTTGTTCCACGGTAGGTTAAGATTTTAAAGTCCTTATCACATTTGGTTCTCACAACAGGTTTGCCAAACCAGCTCTTATTATTCCCATTTTAGGAATGGGGGAACTGAGGTTTGGACAAGGGAAATAACTTGCCCAGAGTCAAATAGAAACTAATAGAGCATCATCGAACCCCAGTCTCCTGATTCTAAATATGATATTATCTGCCACACCTTGTGATCATACCAAAGTCAGCTATTTAGGATTTAAAAAATCATTTTGGTAGTATTTTATTTTTTTCCAAAGACATGCAAAGATGGTTTTCAACATCCACTTTTGCAAAATCTTGTGTTTACATTTTCCTCCTCCTCCCTTCCCATGACAACAAGCAATCTAATATAGATAAAACATGTGCAATTCTTCAAAGCAGATTTCCATATTGGTCATGCTGTGTAAGAAAAATCAGATCAAAAGTGGAAAAAAGAAAAAAAAGCAAACAAACAACAAAAAAGGTGAAAGTATAGGATTTGATCCACATTCAGTTTCATAGTTCATTCTCTGGATGTGAAGGGCACTTTCCATAACAAATCCATTGGAATTGCCATGAATCACCTCATTGTTGAAAAGAGCCAAGTTCATCACAGTTGATTATGACATAATTTTCCTGTTACTCTGTAACATTCTCTTGATTCTGCTCATTTCACTTAGCATCAATTCATGTTAATCTTTCCAGGCTCTTCTAAAATCAGCCTTATCATTTCTTATAAAACAATATTTCATGACATATTCATATATCATAACTTATTCAGCTATTCCCCCAACTTAAGGACATCCACTCAATTTCCAGTTCCTTACCACTACAAAAAGGATCGTTATAAACAGTTTTGCAGATGTGGGTCCTTTTCATGTTTGGGACTTTTCTCCAAGAAGCCCAACCACTGGACAGAGGGTTCAGGATTTGGGCCTTCCTTACAGGGCAGCATATTCCCTGAGGAGCAGGGGTGGTGCCAGGAACTCATTCCTTAATTCTTGCCCTTGCTTTCCTTTTTCTCTGTTCTAATCTGATTTAATTCCTTGTGCTGTAGGTAAATGTGTGCTCATCAGAGTTAAGACTCTAGCTAGATTCAATTTATGACTGGAATGAAAGGAATGGCTTTGCCAATTTTCATCAGAGCAAACTGTCATTATAGGAAATGAACAGATAGATCAGTGGATGGATAGTTAAACAAATGAATGGATGAGTGAATGAAAAAAATTGTAAAGTAGTTACGTGCAAAGCCCCGGACTAACTTTTTGGGGCTACAG
Source organism: Sminthopsis crassicaudata (assembly GCF_048593235.1). Lineage (NCBI taxonomy): Eukaryota > Metazoa > Chordata > Mammalia > Dasyuromorphia > Dasyuridae > Sminthopsis > Sminthopsis crassicaudata. The sequence continues at coordinate 632,827,082 of NC_133619.1, read as the reverse complement.
ATAGGAACATGAGACAATTCTTTGCTGACATTTTAATAGGAGACACATCACCTATAGGAGATTTCAGCAGCAATTCTGAGGGTAAGGTCCTATATTTTGTAATGTGCTACAATAAAGAAATTTCTTCAGCATTATTTTCATGATGAAATTTATCTATTTCTGAGGTCAAAACACTTGACAGTGCCAAGAACTTTGGTATCTGAGAATTTCCTTTTCCAGGTTTTCAGTAGCTGTGACTGCAGAGGAGCTGTGACTACAGAAGAGGTAGGGCTGCTTTCTTTGCAGGGGCAGTGACAGTTTATATTTCCACAAGGGTATAGAGTTCATATTGGTCATATTGGTTAGAATGCTACGATTTTAAAGGCTTTTTGAGCTCGGGGTCCTGGGCTGTCCCTATCAGGATCTGAGGAATCTTTTCCCCTTTAAGTGTGTGCTTTTTATCCAAGGAACATTCATTCAGTGATTGTGCATGTGCAGAGGCAATGTCCTCCAGTGGAAAGTTTGTGCAGTCATTTTTGGGTCAGTCTCTTAGGGATTAACACAGGGAATGTACATCCTGTATTATATGATTCTCAGATTCAAGTAGGAGCTCCAAGTATATAAGTTTTGGTCTTTATGAAGTGGGAAGGATAAGAGCTGGTCGGAAGAGATCAGATTTCTAGAGGATATGCTCTCAGTACTGTTTCAGCCCAGATTAATAAGGCTCTTGTCCCTAAGGATTTCTTAGAAGATTCCTGTTACCATCACCACCAACTGTAACTAACTGCCATTACCTGGGCAGGTAGGCTAGCCTAGCTGACACAGCAAGGCGCCCTGCAGGAGAGAAAGGAGATATACCATGTTTGGGAGGCATGTCAAATCACCTTGACCACCATCTTCCTTCAACTCCTGGTGGAGAACTCCAGGAATAGTAAATCCCTCTTTACACTGGCCTTTTCCCCCCAGCTTGGTAATTTTGGCCAACATTGAGTGAAGCAATCCTTGTGGAGAAGAGGTTCACCATTCCTCTTGTCGCCATCACAGATTCCCTCTTCCAGTGAGAGACTACTAAAACTAAGGTCTTGTATATCAGCAGCATCCTTCAGGCCACTGGTCCTAGTCTGGCCCCAGCAGCCATAGTATAGGGAAGTCATCCTAGTGGAGGTGAGATTTGGCAATTTCCTTTGGCAATTTGCCACAGTCCTTGTATTCTCAGCAGCCAGAGGTACTGGAGATCCAGAAAGGAAATTTCTTGCCTTCAAAGTCCTTGGTATTGCCATGCAGTTCAGTAGCAGAATCTATCCGGTTTTATTCAAGATAATACTCCCAATTGTTTTGTCCCTCCATGGACCTTCTGATTTGAGGATGAAACTTCATCTTTAAACCATGTCATCTCTTTCACTGTCAACCAACTGATCAAAACACATTTGTTATGTGCCTACTATATGCCAGGAATTGTACAAAGCCCTTGGAATACAAATATGGAAAAGACAGTCTTTTTTTTTTTTCTCAGGAAACTTATAATCTATTGGGGAAGGCACCTGATCTCTTTGAGAATGAGCAGTCTCATTTATTTATTTTGGTATGCCATCATTTGACATGAGCTTTACATATAATAAATAATTAATGTTTTATTCATTTGTTCTTGTCTAGACTTGGAATCAAGAAGTCCTGATTTTCAATCTTGCCTCAGAAACTTAAAACCATGAGACTTTGATCAAGTCCTTTCATCTCCCTAGGATTCACTTTGCTCCTGTCTAAAATGAGAGGATTGACTCTTTTGCAGAGATGGGAAATACTGCATATACTACATGACTTAATTGATGTATTAAGTTTCACTGAAGTGTTTTTTCTTATTTTTAAAATATCCTTTGTTACGAGGTATGACTCCCGTGCAGAGAAAGTGGGAAAAATATATTTAGAAATAATGGTGATGTTAAAACAAAAGATATTCATTTTAATTAAGTTAATTGAAAAGACAAAATAAATCCAACATGTTACTATTTTTTGCACTTAGTGGTATTTTTTTTTCAATTACATGTGAAGATAGTTTTTAATATTCATTTTTGTAAGATTTTGAGTTCCAAATTTTTTCCCCTCTCTTCCTTCCCTTCCCTCTTCCCAAGACAGCAAGCAATTTCATATAAATTACATGTGTACAATCATTTTACACATAATTCCACATTATTCATATGAAAAGAGGGTCAGAAAAAAAGGGAAAAACCATGAGAAAGAAAAAACAATAACAAAAGTGAAAATAATATGCTTTAATTTGCATTCAGACTTCATAGTTCTTTCTCTGGATGTGGATAGCATTTTCCATCATAATTCTTTTGGAATTGTCTTGGATTATTATGTTTTTGAGAAGAGCTAAGTCTATTAAAAGACTTAGTGACATGTATATGCAACATAATACTTTCAAAGCTGTCCTTCTTCTCTGGGATTCCTTTTGAATTTCCTTCTGTTCTGTTAGATGCAGCTAGGTGAAACAGTGGAGGTTGACTAATAGGTTTGGAGTCAGGACCTTAGAAACCATCTAGTCCAATCACCTTGATATTAAAATAAGAACACTAAAACCCAGAATGGTTCAGTGGCAGCCAGCTGGTGCCACAAAGCAGTGAGTAAAGAAGACCTGAGTTCAAATCTAATTTTAGGCCCTTATTAGCTATGTGACCTTGGACAAGTCACTTAACCTGTTTGCCTCAGTTTCCTTATCTGTAAAATGGGAATAATAATAGTACTTACTTCTAGGATTATTGTGAGGATCATATGAGATATTTATAAAATGCTTGACACAATGCTTGGCACACAGTAGGTACTTACCAATGTTTATTTTCTTCCCCTTCTATGTACTTCAAAATGCTTCAATGAACCCCTTTTCTTTTTTCTTTCTGGGGTATTATATGATCTCTAGTTGACTTGTTCCTACTAAATCCTAAAGAAAAACATAATTCTATAACAAAGAAGCTAAGCAAACATAAATGTTTGCCATGTTCAAATTGTATGTTTTATTTTGCACCTTGAGTCTTATTTCCCTTTGAAGGATCAGGAGGTGATAGGTTGTTCTGTCCTCCCTTCTCTGGAGTTGAATGGTTATTACACTGATTATGAGTTTTTACATAAAAGACATCATGACAGAAGGGGACCCCCATGTCTCATTTGCCTAACATCTAAAGGGCACCAAGTTACTTTTTAATGTAGCTGCTATGATGACAGGTACCAGAAGTTGAGGTTCAGTTATGTGAAGAATTCATAATGGCCATTCTTTCTGGCAAAAGGTAGATTTATTTAGGGGAGTAGGTAACAGACAAAATGAAGGGATATAATAGACACTAGAAATGGTAAATAGAAATACAGTTGGGAGAGCATTAATAAATAATGATGGAAAGGATAGTTCCCAAGTGGAACTTACCATTTACCAAAAGAGAAAAACCCCATGATGTTGGGGCATGTTCTTAGCTAGCAGGCTAAATCCTGAAAGGTACTTAGCACCCCAAAAGAATTAGTTAGCTGTGAGGAGGAGAAGTGGGATTGAGAAGCCTCGTAGGTTTAGGGCAAACACAAGAGATGATGGGTTTATGAGAGACCACCTTGAATGGAGGAAGGGTAAGGAGAAAAATACCATGAGGCAGAGTGCCACAGGGCTGACCCCAAAGGAGGGCATGGCCATAAGTAAATTTTATAGGGAAAATTTAACCTTAGGGACATGACTGGGATTTCTAACAGAACATGGCAAGGTGAAACCTCCCAAGATCCCTACAGAAGGTGGATCTCAGGGCTTTGATGCAGCAACTTGGATTTCTGATTGGACACCTCCCCATAGGGTGGGACCAAGGAGCTAAACTGATCTCTCTCAGTACCTTCTCCCTGCTTGTCTCAGGGATCAATTCTTCAGTTTCTCTCTGCCCAACACCCCATTGAGGACATCATCATTCTGATGGGTTTTGTATCTAGGCCTTTAGACTCTCCACCAGGGTTTTTTCCCTCCTTTTCCTTGGGGCTAAGGTTTATTTCTGTGATAGTTGTTCATAATACACACCCAGTTATACTAATGTCCTCTATATGTACAAACACATAGATACCTATATATGGGTCTCTCCAGCTCCAGGATCTAGTTCTCTTTCCCCCCCAATCCCTTTTCACAACGAACATTATATTCCTGTATTCTACTTCCTTCTCTTTCATCTCTTCATCTTCCTTTTCTTTTTCTTCTCTTTTCTTTTCCTTTTTATCCTCCTCCTCCTCTTTCTTTTCCTTCTTTTTCCTCCTTACATTCCATTTTCCTCCTCCCTTTCTCCTTTGCTCATTTCCCCTTTCTCCTTCCCTTTTCTTCTCTCCCCTTCTTTCTTTTTCTTTTTTTCCTGTTCCTCCTTTTCTTTCATTTCCTCCTCTTTTTTACTATTTCTCTTCCCCTCCTCTTTACTTACTTCCCTCTCTTCCCTCATTCTTTCCCTTTCCTCTTCTTTTCTTTCATCTCCCCTCTTCCACCTTCTTCTCTTCACCTCCTCTTTTCTTCCTTCTCTCTCTTTTTCTTTTTCTCCTCTGTCTTCCCTCTCCCCCTCCCTTTTCTTTCTCCCTTTTCCTTCTCCTCATTGCCCTTTCCAGCCTCTTTTTTCCCTCCACTTTTTCCTCCTCCTCTTTCCTAAATTCCCGTCCTTTCTTTTCCCCTGCCCCCTCCTCCTTAATTCCCACCAGGCTACCCAGCAGGATCAGAGGCTCATTACCATAAGGTGGTAGAAGTGTGGGCCCCCCCTAGTTTCCCACACCATTTCTTAACTATATTCATTCCCCCAACAAAAGAAGTGTGCCTGCCTACAAACCACATTAGCGATGGTGCTTGACTTGGCTTTGTGTGTAGTGGGAAATCCTCTTCCCCAAAGGCCATCTGGGCAGCAGCCATTAGAAGAGGAGCCAGGGGTCCGGCAAGGGCGGGGGAAGGGGGGAACCATGCTTTCTGCCTTTGAAGACCTCAGGGAAGCAGCAGTTTCTCCGGCCAACACAACAGTTGCCTGAAAGGCTGAACATCTGGCCAAGCCAGCAGCCTTCCCGTTCCCACATTTTCCCAGTGTAGGGGCCAAGCTCAGGCTACTCCCATCTTATGTGGGCAGAATCTAAGCTTCAGGCCCTTCTCCCTCCCCCTTTTCCACTGGCCCCAAGATAGAGACTCTTCAAAGACATTGGGGATAAGTTGGAGCAGAGGTCATTCATGAGATCCTAGGGATTTCGAATTTCAGCCTGGAAAGGACCTTAGAAATTGAAGATAATTCAGTTCTAGAAGCCATTAATAAGCACCTACAAAAGGTAGAGCTAAAGAATCTAAAGACAAACATTTAAATAGCTTTTACCTTGAAGGAACTTGAATGGGCTGTAGGGGAAGCAACAGGTAGGAAGCTAAGTAAATACATCCTTCTTGAGTGAATCCATAATGATTGGCCAGGCAGAAGCAATACCTGGAGGGATCCGAAAAAGCCTTGTGTAGGAGAGGTAACACCCAATGGAATTAAAGATTGAAAGAGAAGGTCAGGAAGGAGGTCATTCTAAGTATGCTTCCATGGCACGTGGGGGAAAGATGGACTGTTGAGTATGGGGAAGAGCAAGCAAGCCAGTCTGGCTGGAGGAACAAGCCTGGGAGAGTCAGGTTCAATCTGTTTAGTCCAAACCCCATATTTTACTGATGAGGAAATGAAGGATTCATGCTCTGCTGCAGTCTCAAAGGGAGCAAAATTGGAGCTTAGGTCTTTGGTTTTCAAAGTCAGACTATCTCCTATAATGCTCACTTCTCAGGGTCATGAGGAGCAAATGAGATAATGTGGTTAAATCACATAATAATAATAATAACAATAACAATAATAATAATGATGATGATGATATTGATGATGATAACAGCTAGAATTTATTTAATACTTTAAGGTTTTATAAAGCACTTTATTACATGGGTTATTTCATTTGATCCTTATTATAACTTTGGGAAGTAAGTGTTATTATCTCCAGTTTCCTTTTGAGGAAACTGAGGCAGCCACGGGTTAAATGAATTGAGTTGCTCAAAGTCACACAGCTAACAAGTGAGGCTGAATTTGACTTTAGGCAAGTCCAAGATTACCCTGCCCTCTAACTCTCTAGAGAAATGGGCAGACTAACAATCTGTTCCAAATCCCTTAACCTCTTTCTTCTCTCAGTTTCTTCATCTGCAAAGTGAAAATAATAATAGCACTTAATTCACAGGGTTGTTGTGGAGATCAAATATGAGATTAATTGAGCTTTCATGATACTTGGCACATAATATGCATGCTATATCAACGCTTCTTCCCTCCTTTTCCTCTTTTTTTTTTTTTTTTTTTTTTCTCTTCTCTTCTTCTTTTCCCACTGGGCTGCCCAAAAGAGCTCTATTAATACAGAGTGGTAGAAATAGACCCCCTCCTTTCACTTTTTGTACCATTTCCCATTATAACCATTTTTGAAGGGGTGAGGGAAATTTTTAGAAATAAATTACTTCCATCCATGAGCAAAGGTAACTAAATGGTACAGTGGGTAGAGTCCCCAGCCTGAAGACACGAAGATTCATCTTCCTGAATTCAAATCTGGCCTCCGACACTTACAAGCTGTGTGACCCTGGGCAAGTTGCTTAACACTATTTGCCTCAGTTTCTGTATCTATAAAATGAGCTGCAGAGGAAATGGCAAACTACTCTAGAATCTCTGCCAAGAAAAGCCTAAATGGCTTCATGAAGAGTTGAAAATGATTCAATAAATCCATGAGTAGAATCATTCAGAAAGCGTATGAAGTAATATTTATATATCAGACTGTTCTCTTACCAAGATGGTAAAGTTCTTCTGCCCACCCCCCCCGAAAAAAAAAAAGATCATCAAGTCAATTCAGGTATGATTGAAGCATCTGGGAATGTTTAATTGGGGAAATCAATTAATAATAATTTGTTAAATACTTGTTGTGCATTGTGTGAGGCATTGGGGATTATACAGAGTTAAGTAGAGGTCAACATATTTATTAATGACCTACTATGTGCCCGGTGTTGGCTAAATAATGGAATACAAAGAAAGATCTGACAGTCCCTGCTTTCAAGGACCACCCTCCCCCAGTCTTCTAGAGGAGAAAAGGGGAGTACATTCATGTTCTTGATCTCAGGTAACTTACACTCTAAAAGCCACAGCTTACCTAAGTATTAACTGACTAGTTCAATCTATATACACTCTCTCAGTGTGAGTATCTTTGCTTTCATTTCAACTGAGTGATTTCCTGAGATAAAACCTCTCAGCTAACTTTTTGGCACTTCACTATTATCTATTTTTTTCCATCCCACTTCTCACGACTGTCCAGAATTTCCTCAAGAGATCTTTTAGACTCAGTCTAGACCAGAGGGTATGAAGGGGTTAGGGGAAGCTTCCGTGCAAAAGAATTAAAAGATATTCTTTCTATCCCTCTAAATTAGCTTTCCAGCAACTCTTTGACCTGAAGATACCCTTCCACATAGAAGACATGCAGCTGTTTTTGCCCTTTGGGTTCAGTTAAGCCTCATTTCTTTTATATGATTTATCTTGCTGAATTGAGTTCTGTGGTTGAATTACAAACACATGGATCTGTAATCTCAGAGATGGAAAGGATCTTCTGGTCCATCCAATCCAATCTATATCTGACCATCAGCCCCCTCTTCAACCTTGCCAAGAAATAAATATTTAGCCCAGTGGTTCTTAAACTTTTGTCTCTAGTAGCTTTATAATAGTAAAACTTATTGAGTATTTGTCCCAAGAGTTTTTGTTTCTGTGGATTATATTTATAGATATCTACTATGTTAAAAAATAAAAATTAATTTTGAATTTTAGACTCTCTGAAATGGTTTTAGAGACTCCCAGGATTCTCTGGACCACACTTGGAAAATCACTGATTTAGCTTTTGCTTGAAGATTTCTAGTGGTGAGGAACTAAATAATGATAATGATGATGGTGATAAGCATTTTTTATAGTAAGGTTTGCAGAATGTTTTAAGCTGCGTAGCGACCCTAGAAAGTAGGTACTGTTATTATTTCCGTTTTAGAAAGAAGCATATTGAGGCAGAGGGAGATGAAGTGATTTATTCAGGATCACACCTTTGGAATTAGCCCATTCTATTCAGTAACCACACTATCAGGGAGATTTTCCCAAGCTCTAACCTTAAATTCCTCTTCTCAGTTTTCACTCATTACTTCTAGCTTTGCCTTGGGCTAAGTAGAGAAAGTTTTCATCTTTTCTCTTTGGACAGTACTCTGAATATTTGAAGAGTGCTATCTTATTATCTGAGTCTTTTCCTTTCCAGGCTAGCATTATATTAACTTTGTAATTCAGTTTCTATGAGAGGGAGGGAGGAAAGAAAAACAAACAAACAAACAAAAAAGATGAAAGAATCAAATTGGGGATTAATCAATTTGTTTTTAAATTTTAAATTGTTGTTTGCATCTTTTGTTTTCCCATCATCCTTTGGTCCAACTTTAGTCCTGCCTCTCCTCTCCCCCAGAATCACCTTTTAAAAATATTTAAAAGAAAAGTGGTTCAGCAAAACTAGCTAATACCTAAACTAAGTCTGACTATATATACAACTTTCTACACCTATCATAACCCATTTATGTAAAGAAGTTATATTAGGGGCCTATGATCTTCTGCTTGTTGGATTTTGTGGGAAGGGCTCTCATCCTCCAAATGAAGAGCCATCACTAACCATGTGACTTTGACCAAGTGCCTTTCCAATTCTGAGCCTCGTTATTCTCTGAAAAAGAAGAGGTTGAAAGAGTTGACTTCTAAGGATCCCTCCGAGCTTAATGAGTTCCTATGTGAACCCAAGCCCATTAGCTTCAGTTTTTAATTGGGAGTTCTGCCCTGGTTGTTTACCAGAGGGTTCATTTTACCTATGAAATAGAGACTTTCTCAGTTACCTCTGTTAACCAATAGCTCTCCCACAATTCTGTGATCTTAAAAAAAAAAAAAAAAAAAAAAGTGTTTATGAGAACTTGAGCTTCTGCTGCCAAACTTGGAGAGTTTTTCTGAGATGGTATTACATGTGCCCAGACGTGATCCAGGAGCTTTTGAGAAAACACGTGAGACACTGTCACAAAAACTTTCCCACAACTTGACATAAAGGATCCAGAGCTTCCCAGCTGCTGATCTGTACAAAAGGGATGAGGCCATTGAGAGCTGCACAAAAGGGGCTGGGGAAGCAGATACTGGGAGGTGGGGGGGGAGATGTTGTGCTCAGCCACGTTTGTCTTACCTGGGTGGGCACGGGTGGGGGCTAGGGAAGAAAACAGGCCATCTAGGGTACAACAACAGCTGTGGCTGAGAACTGATTTGAGTCAGAATTACAGAGCTGAAAGAATCCTTGGCCATCAAGTGCAACATTCTTTACATGCAGGGAAACTGAGGCCCAGAAAAGGGAAAAGAAATTGCTCAAGACTGCATAAAGAGTCATGGGCAGAGTTGGGATTGAATTTTTTTTTGCTTTTCTGAAGCACACTGCCTTGTACTTATCATGTGACTTAGTCCCATCATACCGTGAATTCCTGGAGCATAAGACTGAGTTTTGTTTTTATTTTTTGGTCCTTAGTTATACCCCCAGTGATTAGCATCGATGTCTGGCACATAGTAGGTACTTCATATATGATTCCTGACTTGACACTGTTAAAGTTGTAAATCCTACCTATTCTTGGCCCAATCTAGTCCTGAAGTCAAAAAAACATTTTCCCTGGTAGTTGCCCTTGGAAAAGCAACCCTTACACAACTCCCAGCAAATTAAGGGAAAATAGGCCTGCATGAATTTATATTTTATATTATCTCTGACATCCTGATATACCTTTCCAATCTTATGACTTATGACTCCTTTTTATGTACCCTCTGTCTCAGATACTTTCTAGCTGTGTTATTATTATTTCCATTTTATAGATGAACAAGCTGAGGCAAACACATGCTTCACTTATTTTATTCCTTTAAAAATGTCATTGATGCATTTTGTTTTTACTTTATCAATCTTTATAGGCTTTTCTTTTCATGAGAGATCTTTTGCAACAAAGTAAAACTAATAACAGTGACCTCATCTTAAAATGCATGCAATATTTTATGTCTATAGCACCCCTCCATCTCCCTATTTTTTGTTTAACTTGAAAAAGATTACAAACAAGTCCTAAAATGATAAATGTTGGAAGGGCTGTGGGAAAACAGAGGCACACTGATGTATTACTGATAGAATGGGTACTACCTAGCATCCCTCCACCTCTCTACTTTTGTTTAACTTGGAAAGGATTGCAAAAAAAGTCCTAAAATGATAAATGTTGGAAGGGCTGTGGGAAAACAAAAGTACACTGATATATTACTGGTAGAATGGGTACCACCTAGATACTTTTGCTCACGTTCTTCTTCCCCACCTAAAATTCCTTTTCTCTTCTCCTGTCTTTCATGATTTCACCTTTCTTTCCAAGCCCAGGTCAAGTCCCATTTTCTCTGTGAAAACTTTTCTGTCTCTCTATTTCTCCTTCCTTGGAAGATTCCAATTACTTACTCCAATGTAAGTATCAACAGTTCAGTAGGACAGAAAAAACACTGGAATTGGGGTACATAGAAACCTGGGATTAATTTCTGATGCTGATCGTTAGTTAATAATTAAATAACCAGGGGCAAACTCCATCCTCTTCTGAGCCTCAGTTTCCTTCTTGGTAAAATGGACCTACTGATATTTGTAGTATCTCCCTCACTGGGTTGTCATGGCATCCAAATGAGACCATTTAGTGGAAACATTTGCCAAATTCCAAGTTGCTTATAATTGCCAATTATCATTATTGCCATGTGCACATTCCAGGCTGCTTTCCCCCATCAAACTTGCCTTATGCTTCTACTTTTCGCATTTAGTGTCTAGGATATGTAGGTGCTCAGCAAGACATGATTGACAGGCCATATGCATTTTTGATTCATGATTATAGGAGGGATTTAGCTCAACCTTCTGACCTATCAAAATAGCTAGAAGAAAGGATTTCCCCAAAGCTTTAGCCTCTGAAAGCAGTAGAATACTATGAGACCCGGCTATGGCTTTCCCCTAGAGGACACCTGCTGTAATAACTGTGGAGAGAGCCCTAGAATGGAAATCAATGGACTTACAACTAGAGTAAAGGACCAACTCTGAAACCCATTTGCTGTTTGAGTGTGGACAATTCACATTCTCTCTGTGGACTTGAGTCTCTAGTAAACACGATTATTGGACCAAAACAAAAGATAAGGTTGTAGAAGGAACCTTAGAGGTTGTCTAATGTAATCCCATATTTTATAAATAAAGAAATGGAGGCCCAAGAGAAGTGATTTGCTCAAACAAATAGATTTGAAATAACTAAACTGTGATAATAGAATCTGAAATTTAGAAGTCAAAATTATTTCAAATGCCATTTCACCTAAACAGGATATTCTATCTCCCACTACCATTCCTAGATATTCTCTCATTTCTGGCTTTTAGAATTTTCAGCTTCCCTCAAGGCTCAGCTCACCTCTTACCTGAAGTCTTTCTTGATCCCAGCCCCATTTGTTGACATTCTCCTCCACCCCTAAATTACTTTGTATTTATTCTACTTTTATATTTTGTTTTGTGTAGTACATGACAAAATGAAGACTTGATTTCAGTTCTAGCCTCTGATAATTACTAGTTGTATGAACCTGTACAAGCCACTTAACCTCTCTTTGCCTTGGTTTCCTTATCTGTAAAATGGGGATAATTACAAGGTCTACCTACCAGGGTGAGTGTGAGAAGTGATATAATAATTATAAAGTACCTAGCACATAATAAGTGCCAAATCAAGTTATTATTATTATTGTTATTACTTCTCTGAGGAGATTGCAAGCTGAATGATAGTTACTAGCTGTGTAAATCTGGACAAGTCACTTAACCTCTCTTTGCCTCAGTTTCTTTATCTGTAAAATGGGAATAAGTACAAGGTCTTCCTCCCAAGATTAAGGTGAGAAGTGAGATAATTGTAAAACATTTAGCCCATAGTAAGTGCCAAATAAATGTTTGTTTTGTTGTTATTAGCTACTATTACTTCTCTGGGCAGATTGCAAGCTGAATGATAGTTACTAGCTGTGTGAACCTGGACAAGCCATTTAATCTCTCTTTGCCTCATTTTCTTTATCTGTAAAATGGGGATAAGTACAAGGTCTACCTCCCAGGGTGAATGGGAGAAGTGAGATAATAATTGTAAACCACCTAGCATATAGTAAGTGCCAAATAAATGTTAGTTATTATTATTGTTATTACTTTGAGGTGAAGATTGTAAACTCTTCGAGTGATAATTACTAGCTGTGTGAACCTGGACGAGCCACTTGACCTCTCTTTGCCTCAGTTTCCTTATCTGTAAAATGGGGATAAGTACAAGGTCTACCTCCCAAGGTTAAGGTGAGAAGTGAGATAATTGTACACCACTTAGCACACAGTAAGTGCCAAATAAATGTTAGTAGTATTGTTTTTGCTTCTCGGTATAGATCATTAACTCTTTGAGGACAGAGACTGAGTCACTCTCGTGCTTGTAAACTACCCCAATGTTCGGGATCCAGCAGGTGCGGAATAAACACCTGTTGAGTCGCCTTGGATTTTTTCTCCCTGCTCCCTTCACCTCGGATCTGGCCGGGAAGGGCCGGGGATCCAACCTCGCGGTTAGTTTCATTGACCAGGAGCTTCCTATGTAGTCCTGGGTTCATTTCTGTTCCCGCTCTCCCAGAGGAGAAATCCTCCTCCTCCTCCTCCTTCTCCTCCTTCTCCTTCTCCTCCTCCTCCTCCTCCCCCCTCCCCGGAGAGCGGCTAAGATTTCCCGCCACTCGGCAGTGTGCGCGCGGGGGAGGGGCGGGGGTTATTTCCATTTCCATTCACAGATCTCCCGGCAGCGCACTTTGTGTCCGGACGCGGAGCGCTATTGATGTCCCACATCAGTGGGCAGCCAGTTCCCAGCTTTTCCAAGGCCAGGTTCCCTCCGCTCTCTCTCTCTCGCCACAGAGTCCCCACCTGCTCGGGGTCGGGAGGGGGAGGGGGGAACGTCATTATCCGCGGCCTATTCAGCCGGGGCCCAGGCACACAAGAGGAGATGCTTCTCTCATTGTCCAGGCCTGCCTTCTGATTGGCCGGCGAGTGTGGGAAAGTCAGCGAGGCCAGAGCCCCACAGATCCCGGGCCAGGCGGACCGGATAAATACGGGAGCTGCGCAGAGGCGGCCAGTCCAGCCAGCCGCGCTGCCTGCCGCCCTCCCTCCCGCCCTCGCCGTGTCCACCAGCAGCGCCATGGCCCCCAGCACAGACTTCATGGAGCATAGCTCCCTGCTGACTCCCAAAGAGAAAAACAAAGTAAGTTTTCGGCCTGGGACGAGTACTGGGACTCATTTCTCGTCTTTAAAATAACGCTGGGGTTGGGGCTGGCTCTGGGCTAACCACTCTGTTATCCCCTTCTTTCTCCCCAGCTGAGGAAGCCGGTGGTGGAGAAGATGCGTCGGGACCGCATCAACAGCAGCATCGAGCAGCTGAAGCTCCTGCTGGAGAAGGAGTTCCAGAGACACCAGCCCAACTCCAAGCTGGAGAAGGCCGACATCCTGGAGATGACCGTCAGCTACCTGAAGCAGCAGAGCCACCTGCAGGCCAAAGGTGAGCCCCGGGCTCGAGACGCTGGAGATGAAGGGTGCAGGACAGGGCCAGGGGCGGGGATGGATGCTGCTTCTGGGAGCCGCTTCTCATCCCTCTCTCTCCTTCCTTCCTTCTCCAGCTCCAGGCTCTCTCCCCAGAAGCCTGCAGACGGACTTCAAGGAGGGCTACGCCCGCTGCCTGCAGGAAGCCTTCCAGTTCCTCTCCTTCCACAAGGCACAGACGGACACCCAAAGCAAACTGCGCAGCCACTTCCAGAAAAGCTCCTCAGCTGCCTCTGAGGGGCTGGCTCCCACCTTCCCAGCTCCTGCTCCTGGGAAGCAGCCCGTCCTCAAAGGCCCTCCCAGTCCCCTGTGGCGGCCCTGGTAGATGGACCCATGTCGGCCAGCTTGAGGTGTTCACTCCAGAGGAAGATGGCTGCTGCAGAACCTCCTCTTTTCAGTAGGGAATATTAGTTCCCCCTTAATTTATGGGTGAAGAGAATGGAACACTTGAACTCTTGGCAGTGGACAGAGCCCTGGACTGGGAGTCAGCAGGCCTGGACTCCAAACTCCATTTCTGCCACTTACTGTGTGATCTTGGGCCAGCCACTTCCCTTCCTCAACTCTGAGGTCGCTTCCAGCTTGAAGGGAAAGGAGTCCAGTATTCTGTTAAGGGTGTGGGACTGTACATAGATATGTCTTCATATTGAAGAAGCCCTTAATGGGTGGGGAGGGGCAGGGGCAGGGAGTGGGAGAGGGAAAGGGATTTTGGTTCTGTACATTACAACTGTAGTAAGATTGTAAATCTGTTAAGTGCAGAGATGGGGGTGGGGGAGGGGGGATTCTCTGACTTGTGTAAGAGCTTTATGCCTTTGCATCCAGTTTTCCCATCATCCCCCTCCTGCCCCCTTTCTGACATGTGGCTAGCTCTCTAGAGCTTGTGTCATCTCTCTGAGCCCTCTATTAGTCCATGGATCTCCTGGTGACAGTTAGTTTCTCTATCAGGGACTACTTTGAGGAGATGAAGGGAGCTAGACCTTGTCAGACCATGGACAGGGAATGGATGCTTCTATAGGGTAGCTGCCTTATTTTTTCTATTTGTGAAAAGAATGGGGGTCACTTTATATTAAAGGATATGAAGGGATGAGGGTGGCGGGTGGGAAGCTGTGGTTTGAATGTTATACATTTGAAGAGGCTGATCCTGCTGAGAAATCACTACCACCAGCCTCAAAGCAGTTGCATCATCTAGGGTGCATGGGAGGCCCCTTTGTCCAACAGGGATTTAAGACAGTAGGTGTTCTGGGCACTGGGGCTGCTGGGTGCATACTGTGTATGCTTGGGTATATTTGTACCAGATAATTATGGTAAAGTTAAATAAACATGAATGGATTTTTATCTCTTTGTCTTGCAATCTCTCTTCTTGTCCTGTCTCTTAACTGGTGAGATCAAGAGTTCATCATGGCCATCTTGTCTAGAGGGAGAATGGGAAGAGAGGGAGGAGAGGGGACAGGCTCAGGGCACTAAAGTGCCCAAATTCTGGAAACTCAGACCTTCAGAGCTCAGTCACTTGGCATGATGGGTTAGTGAATTGTCCATTAGGTCTCACTCTAGGGAAGCAGAGCAGAGTTTGGAGACTTATTATCTCTGGTTTTCTTTCCAATTTTCTGAAGAAGCTGAACTAGACCTTGGTCTAGCGTTGAAAGACCATAACAGTTTCATTCAATTAATCCAACAGGAGTTGCTCTATTAGGGTTAGTGAGACCACAATAATACACGATCTCATCTCCTGGGGAGAGGAATAATTTCAAAGGTCCAGGGTATCCTACTTTGAAAGCAGTCTCATTAAAATACAGATTGAAATGGCCATTTTTAATTGGGTACCCCAAGGGGCGAGGGTGGTCTAGTGGACAGATCAGGAAGATTTGAGTTTAAATTCTGTTCCTGACCTATACCAGCTGTATGACCATCTCTGAAACCTGAGCACTACTTTTAAAACAGTAAGTTGCAAAACAGACACTATTGTATTCATTCCTCTTGATGATCCATCCCAAAGAGATGACTCTAATAACTTTTAAGACATTTTTCCTTTGGAGCCAGAGCTAAGACTCCTAGTTCCATCAGGTTTCTCTGCCTTCATTGCCATATCACCTTGCCCCTTCTATACCAACCAGAGAGTCTGGAAAATCTGAGTTTGAATCTGATCTCAGCCACTTATTAGATGGTGACCCTGAGAAAGTCACTAAACTTGACTTCCTCATTTTCCTCAACGGGAACTGGGATAATACTAGTAAAATTGGAATAATACTAGTACCCATATACCAATGTTGTAAGAATCAATAACATGTAAAACCCTCTGTAAGCCTTAAAGTGCTATAGTACAGTCCCTGCACAAGTAAAACTGACATTCTTCTCTATATCCTGAGTTTAGGCGCATAGGAAAGCCCCTACCCCACCCCAGGTTTGTGGCCCCCTAACCCTATTCCAAGCCTAAAAGATCAGTGTCAGAACTGCCTCCTTTTGCTTTCTCCATGCTAATGGTTTCAGATTCAAATCCCTCTGTATAAATGGTCAAGGATCATGGACAATATATGTAAGGACTGAGGTGAGCTCTAGGGCCACATTGTCCAACTGCCTTATTTTACAGATTAGAAAACTGAGGACCATAGAGGGGAAGTGATTTGCCCATGTCAGCACACACAGTCAGCAAATAGCTGATGGAAGATCTGAACTCAAGTTTCTCCCATAGTAGATTCAATAACAATTCCTTTCCTCCACTGAAACCCCTTTTTCCACCTGATCATTTTCACTAAGGAATAGTTAAATGGTTGAAATGACCACCAGGTGGCACCAAAATGCACAGAGAATTAGACCTATAGTGTAGACAACTTCCTTAACTTTCAAGACATTTCCTAGCTGTCTGTCTCAGTTTACTCATCTGTAAAATGTAAATAATAATAACACCTGCCTCCCATGGTTTCTGTAAGGCTAAAGTGAGATAATTCTTTCCCCCACTGCAAACGTTATAATGCTATTTAAATAGAAGTTGTTATTTGTATGTTGCAGCTCAATGTAATTATCTCTCCTAGTTTGGGGCTTCTCTGAGCTTCAGCCACAGTTTGGTCTCTTTAGCAACAAGGCAGTTTGGTATCTTTAACCACAGAGCAGTGCTGAGAGTTCTGGCATTTTGGTAAAGACTTAAAGAGTTTTGGCATTGGGGGAGGAGAAATTTAAACTGGAACTAGTTAAGGATTTGTGGGTAATAGTGCCCTTATTTAAGGAGTTTGGCTTGACTGGAATCAATTAAAAATCGATTGTTTTGAATCTCAAGAGAACTTATTAATAATATTGGGGGATAAAAGCCTGGAGTGGGGAGGTTCAGTAAAAGGTGTACAGAAAACCCTTTTTTGAAACTTTTGAAACTGTTTTACAAATTATCTCATCTGAGTCTTGAAACAACCCTATGCAATAGATGTATCTTTATATCCACATTTTGTTGTTCAATTGTTTTCAGTTGTATCTGACTACATTTGGGGTTTTCTTAGCAAAAATACTGAAGTGCTTTGCTACTTCCTTCTTCAGTTCATTTTACATTTGAGGAAACTGAGGTCAAGAGGTGTAAGTGATTTGCCCAGGGTCACACAGCTAGTAAGTATCTGGGGCCAGATTTCAATTCAACAAAATGAGCTTCCAGAACTGGCACTCTATCTACTAGATGCCTCCACTCCCATTTTACTGATGAGTAAACTGAGACTCTGAGACTCAAGGTGACTGATCCAGCATCTTACAGATAGTTAGAAGTAAGAATGGGGACTAGACTTGGCTTCCCCCAAATGTAGCATTATATCTGCTTTGCCACATTGCCTTAGTCTGAGTCTTTCCTAAAGCCTGAATCTCCAAATATGTAGACCAATGCTTTCTATACAGTAGGAACTTAGTAAATGTTTCATTTGTGAACCTTCTTTTATCTCTATATAGGCTCCCTACCCGATATAGAGGTAATTTTTTTTAAGGAAATTTATTTAGGCAATCCTAGGTAAGATGTGAGAGTTTGTACTCTCCTTACTTTCCTCAGTGAAAAAGGGATGGATTTTAAAAAAATTTATTTATAAATTTTTTTTGACAGTATATATGCATGAGTAATTTTTTTATAACATTATCCCTTGTATTCATTTTTCCAGATTATCCCCTCCCTCCTTCTACTCCCTCCCCTTGATGACAGGCAATCCCATATATTTTACATGTGTTACAATATAACCCAGATACAATATATGTGTGAAAATCCAATTTTCTTGTTGCACGTTAAGTATTAGACTCCGAAGGTATAAGTAACCTGGGTAGATAGACAGTAGTGCTAACAATTTACGTTTACTTCCCAGTGTTCCTTCTCTGGGTGTAGTTGTTTCTGTCCATCATTGATCAACTGGAAGTGAGTTGGATCTTCTTTATGTTGAAGATTTCCACTTCCATCAGAATACATCTTCATACAACATTGAAGTGTACAGTGATCTTCTGATTCTATTCATTTCACACAGCATCAGTTGATGTCTTTCCAGACCTTTCTAAATTCATCCTGCTGGTCATTTCTTACAGAACAATAATATTCCATAACCTTCATATACCATAATTTACCCAACCATTATCCAGTTGATGGACATCCATTCATCTTCCAATTTCTAGCCACTATGAAAAGAGCTGCTACAAACATTTTGGCACATACAGGAAAGGGATGGATTTTGAATATTCACATTATACCTCATGGCCCTACTTAGAGGCAGGACTGGCCCCTCTAATTCTTCTGCACCCTCTCCTTTGGGTGGAATTAGATCTCTGGGATCTCCCTTATTCTCAGGGGCACCATGACTCAAATAACTCATTTTTCCACAGAAAATCCAAGTCAGGCCAGGAGTTAAGATTTAGAGTTCTGCTTGGAAAATTATAGGAGCACTCATAAAATAAGCTGTAAAATAATAGCTCTCCCACAACAAATCACAAGAGAACTGCAGTCCTCCTATGAAATACAAAACCTTTAAGTTTGTTCTTCCAAACGTGCTGCTTTCAGGTGAGAACAAACCTGAAGATGCTTGGAATGAACTTATTTAGAGGGAGAGAAGTAGGGCTCCATGATACCACTTACACTATGGAGAGTGAAGTAGGACACACATGGTCCCTCACACATGGTCCCTCTCCCACCCACCCAATTGGTCTGCCAAATGGACAGAACCCAAGAGGAGAAAAAGGTGATTCTCAAGCATTATTATTTCAAAGAGCAGAAAGACAGTCCTCTTCCATCAGGCTGTAAACTCTCTCATCTCCATGAGAGGATTCCTCTTTCCCTTCTGTTCCCTTCTACAACTTCAATTTTGAGGTAATGCTCAGGTCAGGCATACTATCTTATTCACTCCTCTGTTAACAATATTCTTACTTTCTAGACTTCTCTCTCTCTCTTTCTCTCTCCCTTGGTATCTCTTCTCTCTTTTCTTTCACTCTCTCCTCTCTTTTTCCCTTCATCCTCTTTCTCTCTTCTCTCTCTGTCTTTCTTCCTTGTTCTCTTTTCTTTCTTTCATTCTCTCTCTTCTCTTTTTCTTTCTATCTCTTCTCTATCCCTTTGCTTTCTCTCTCTCTGTCTCTCTGTCTCTCCCTCTCTCTATCTGCCTATCTATCTATGTATCATCTATATATCTATCTCTTCTATCTCTTCCTTTATCTTTTTGCCCATTTAATGGTGTTATACTTTTTCCAATGACATGTAAAGATAGTTTTCAACATTCACCTTTTGTAAGATTCCAAATTTTTTCTCCTTCCCTTTCTTCATTTTCCCTCCCAAGACAGAAAGCAATCCGACATAGGTTATACATATACAATCCTGCTATATATATTTTCAAATTAGTCATGTTGTAAAAGAATAATCACAACTGAAGGGAAAAATTATGTGAAAGGAGAAAGGAAAAAAGTGAAAACATATGCTTTGATCTACATTTAGTCTCCATGGTTCTTCCTCTGGATGTGAACGGCATTTTCCATCTTTATTCTTTTGGAATTGTCTTGGATCACTGAATTACTGAGAAGGACTAAATCTATCATAGTCTATCATCACATAATCTTGCTGTTGCTGTGTAGAATGTTTTCCTGGTTCTACTTGCATCACTTAGTATCAGTTCATATGTTTTTCCAAGCTTTTCTGAAATCAGCCTTCACAGCATTTCTTATAGAACAATAGCATTCTATTTCTTTCATATATCACATCTTATTCAAGCATTCCTCAATTGATGAGCATTTACTTAATTTCCAGTTCCTTGCCACCACAAAAAGAGCTACTACAAACATTTTTGCACATGTGGGTCCTTTCCCTTCTTTTATGGTCTCTGGGATATAGACCCAGTAGTAACACTACTGGATCAAAGTTTGATAGCCCTTGGGGTATAGTTCCAAATTACTCTGCAGAATGATTGGATCAGTTCACAATTCCACCAACAGTACTTTAGTGTTCCCATATCTCTTTCAACAATATTATTTTCTTTTCCTGTCATCTTAGCCAATCTGATAATGAGGTAGTACTTCTGAGTTGTTTTAATGTTCATTTCTCTCATCAGTAGTATCCATCCATCTATCTATCCATCTTTATCTTTATCTGTCAATTATCTTCCTCTATCCATCCCTCTATCCCTTTTTCTTTCTATTATATATGTATGTATGTATATGTATCTACCTCTTATTTCTTTCTCTCTCTTTCCCTTCCTTAATAGTATTTTATTTTTCCAATTATGCATAAAGATAGTTTTCAACATTCATTTTTGTAAGATTTTATCTTCTCAAGAGACCGTTGTACATAATAACACCAGTATTTTATAATAATAAACTGTGAATGAGTTAATTATTCTCAGCCATACAATATATCAAGCTTTTGGAGTTAGACAATTTTTGTGTGAATTCAACAATATTAATAAAGGATAACTAATAAATATTTTCTCTACACCATAGCCTACAAACTTTGGTCCTTCTCCCAATCTTCCTATTTCATCTCAAACTTTTTTCCTCCCTCCATTCTCCCAACATCTTCAAGGAGATGATTCACTTCTTCCTAGAAGTTATAGAAGGGATCATGTATACATACACACATTTATGCATACACACACACACATATGTTTTCTCCCACATTAGACTAGGAAATCCTTAAAATTAGAACTTTTTGGTTTTTTTAAAAATATCTCCAGGACTTTTCTGTTGGAACTCTGTCTTCCCAGAAATCAGCCGGAGTCAGGATCACTAAATGTCTTTATTCCTGATCTTTTACGGTCACCCTCCAACGCCAGGTCCCGAGAGCACAGGAGTCGGCGACCCAAGTTTTCTCCTCCTCCTCCTCCTCCCACACAAGTCACTTCTCCCTCTTTGTCCCACCAATCAAGCCAGTACAGAATAGCTGGGGAGGTTCAACCTACTAACATGTTAATAGGGAACCTTCCAATTGGCAATTAGTCTCATGTGCTCCATTATCTAAGTGCATTGCTCAGTTCTAGCCCTTTACACTTATCATAATTCCTGGCACCCTGAAAATGCTTAATAAATGTTTTTTGATTGATTGAATATCTTGGATAACCAGTGTGTTCCTTAGCCTTCGTTCACTAATAATGAAGGAACTGAGGCTGTTTTTCCTGGAGAAAAAAAAGACTGAGCTGGGGGGTTTGAACATAGATCCAAAGATTTTTATTGGAATAGGAATTAAATATCGTTTATTTCAACCTCTCATTTTTCAGAGAAGGAAACTAAGGCTCAGAGTGAGAAAGGTCAGAAATCTCTCCATTATACCATGATACCTTTTGTTTCCATTCTCTGAGATTATGTGATTCCGGGAGTAAAGAGAGGTTGATCTTCACCTGGGAGCCTACAGAATTTAGATGACTCCTTTCTGGATCCCCAGAGAACAAAGGGGGACTGTTGGAGCTGCTCAACTTAGATTCTGCTTCTGAGAAACTGGGCTATGCTTTACAATCACCACCAGGTGTCACTTGTGAGTCATCCATGACTCACAGAGCCTTGAGAAAAGAGATTGCAAGACTCAATTACATAGTTAAAGTTTCCTGAATGGCTAATGCTAATATTTGTGTCTTCCTTGTTTATTCCATTTGTGTCAGCAGAAGCCAGCAATTTTAATGGAGTTTTCGTTAAAATTAATGGTACCATCTATTTAAAACCATCAGCAAGCATCATATGTAATGGGAATAAAATAGATCCATTCCCAATAAGAACAAGGGTGAAAAAGATTGCCTACTATCACCATTTCTATTCAATATTGTATTAGAAATTTTAGCTTTGGCAATAAAAGGAGAAAAAACTTAAAGGAATTAGAGTAGGTGATGAGGAAACCAATTTATCACTCTTTGCAGATGCTATGATTAAAAAATTAGTAGAAACAAAAAATAGCTTTTTAAATTAATTTCATAATTATAACTTTTTTTGACAGTACATACGCATAGGTATTTTTTTTTTACAACATTATCCCTTGTACTCCCTTCTGTTCCGAATTTTTCCCCTCCTCCCTTCACCCCCTCCCCTAGATGGCAGGCATTCCCATACATATTAAATATCTTATAGTATATCCTAGGTACAATATATATGTGCAGAACCGAATTTTGTTGTTGTTGTTGTTGTTGCAAAGGAAGAATTGTATTCGAAAGGTAAAAATAATCTGGGAAGAAAAACAAAAAAAATGCTCACAATTTACACTCATTTCCCAGTGTTCCTTTTCTGTCCATCATTGATCAGTTGGAATTGGATTAACTCTTCTCTATGTTGAAGATATTCACTTCCATCAGAATACATCCTCATACAGTATCATTGTTGAAGTGTATAATGATCTCCTAGTTCTGCTCGTTTTACTCAGCATCAGTTGATGTAAGTCTCTCCAAGCCTCTCTGTATTCATCCTGCTGGTCATTTCTTACAGAACAATAATATTGTTGTTGAAGTGTATAGTGATCTTCTGGTTCTGCTCATTTCACTCAGCATCAGTTGATGTAAGTCTCTCCAAGCCTCTCTGTATTCATCCTGCTGGTCATTTCTTACAGAACAATAATATTCCATGACATTCATATACCATAATTTACCCAACCATTCTCCAATGGATGGACATCCATTCATTTTCCAGTTTCTAGCCACTACAAAAAGGGCAGCCACAAACATTTTGGCACATACAGGTCCCTTTCCCTTCTTTAGTATTTCCTTGGGATATAAGCCCAGGAGTAGCACTGCTGGATCAAAGGGTATGCACGTTTTGATAACTTTTTGGGCATAATTCCAGATTGCTCTCCAGAATGGTTGGATTCTTTCACAACTCCACCAACAATGCATCAGTGTCCCAATTTTCCCACAGCCCCTACAACATTCATCATTATTTGTTCCTGTCATCTTAACCAATCTGACAGGTGTATAGTGGTATCTCAGAGTTGTCTTAATTTGCATTTCTCTGATCAACAGTGATTTGGAACACTCTTTCATATGAGTGGAAATAGTTTTAACTTCATCATCTGAAAATTGTCTGTTCATATCCTTTGACCACTTATCAATTGGAGAATGGCTTGATGTCTTATAAATTAAAGTCAATTCTCTATATATTTTGGAGATGAGGCCTTTATCAGAACCTTTAACTATAAAAATGTTTTCCCAATTTGTTACTTCCCTTCTAATCTTGTTTGCATTAGTTTTGTTTGTGGAAAAGCTTTTTAATTTGAGATAATAAAAATTTTCTATTTTGTGATCAATAATGATCTCTAGTTCTCCTTTGGACACAAATTCCTTCCTCCTCCACAAGTCTGAGAGGTAAACTATCCTATGTTCTTCTAATTTATTTATGATCTCGTTCTTTATGCCTAAATCTTGGACCCATTTTGATCTTATCTTAGTATGTGGTGTTAAATGCCTAGTTTCTGCCATACTAATTTCCAGTTTTCCTAGCAGTTTTTGTCAAATAATGTATTCTTATCCCAAAAGTTGGTATCTTTGGGTTTGTCAAACACTAGATTGCTATTTTTATTCACTATCTTGCCCTGTGAATCTAATCTATTCCATTGATCAACTAGTCTATTTCTTAGCCAATACCAAATGGTTTTGGTGACTGTTGCTTTATAATATAGTTCTAGATCAGGTACAGCTAGACCACCTTCATTTAATTTTTCTTTCATTACTTCCCTTGAAATTCTCGACCTTTTGTTATTTTTCTAGGTCATTAAAATAGTTTCTTGGGAGTCTGATTGGTATAGCACTAAATAAATAGATTAGTTTAGGGAGTATTGTCATCTTAATTATATTTGCTCGGCCTATCCAAGAGCACTCAATGTCTTTCCAATTATTTAAATCTAACTTTATTTTTGTGGCAAGTGTTTTGTAATTTTGCTCATATAATTCCTGACTTTCCTTTCGTAGATATATTCCCAAATGTTTTATACTATCAACAGTTATTTTGAATGGAATTTCTCTTTGTATCTCTTGCTGCTGCATTGTGTTGGTGATATATAAAAATGCTGAGAATTTATGTGGATTTATTTTGTATCCTGCAACTTTGCTAAAATTCTGAATTATTTCAAATAGCTTTTTAGCAGAGTCTTTGGGGTTCTCTAAGTATACCATCATGTCATCTGCAAAGAGTGATAGTTTGATTTCCTCATTTCCTACTCCAATTCCTTGAATCTCTTTCTCGGCTCTTATTGCCGAGGCTAGCGTTTCTAGTACTATACTGAATAGTAATGGCGATAGTGGGCAACCTTGTTTCACTCCTGATCCCACTGGGAAAGGTTCCAGTTTATTTCTATTGCATATTATTCTTACTGACGGTCATAAATATATGCTTCTGATTATTCTAAGGAATAGTCCATTTATTCCTATACTCTCATGCGTTTTTAGTAGGAATGGATGTTGGATTTTATCAAATGCTTTTTCTGCATCTATTGAGATGATCATATGGTTTTTATTAATTTGATTATTAGTATGGTCAATTATACTAATAGTTTTCCTAATATTAAACCAGCCCTGCATTCCTAGTATAAATCCTACTTGATCATAGTGTATTATCCTGGGGATGATTTTCTGAAGTCTTTTGTCTAATATCTTATTTAAGATTTTAGCATCAATATTCATTAAGGAGATTGGTCTATAGTTTTCTTTCTCAGTTTTAATTCTACCTGGTTTAGGTATCAGTACCATGTCTGTGTCATAAAAGGAATTTGGTAGGACTCCTTCAATCCCTATTTTTTCAAATAGTTTATATAGCATTGGAATTAGTTGTTCTTTCAATGTTTGGTAGAATTCACATGTAAATCCATCTGGGGATTTTTTTTCTTAGGGAGTTGGTTAATAGCTTGTTCTATTTCTTTTACTAAAATGGGACTATTTAGACTACTTCCTCTGTTAATCTGGGCAAGCTATATTTTTGAAGGTATTCTTCTATTTCTTTTAAGTTATCGAATTTATTGGCATAAAGTTGAACAAAGTAGCTCCTAACTATTGTTCTAATTTCCTCTTCATTAGTGGTGAGTTCTCCCTTTTCATTTTCAAGACTAACAATTTGCTTTTTCTCTTTCCTTTTTTTAAATCAGATTTACTAAGGGTTTGTCTATTTTGTTGGTTTTTTCATAGAACCAACTCTTAGTTTTATTAATTAATTCAATAGTTTTTTTACTTTCAATTTTATTAATCTCATCTTTTATTTTTAGAATTTCAAGTTTCGTGTTTGTCTGGGGATTTTTAATTTATTCCTTTTCTAGCAATTTTAGTTGTAAGACCAATTCATTGACCCTCTCTTTCTCTATTTTATGCAAGTAGGCCTCTAGAAATATAAAACTTCCCCTTAATACTGCTTTGGCTGTATCCCACACATTTTGGTATGATGTCTCATTATTGCCATTTTCTTGGGTGAAGTTATTAATTATGTCTATGATTTGTTGTTTTACCCAATCATTCTTTAATATAAGATTATTTAGTTTCCAATTATTTTTTGGTCTATTTTCCCCTGGCTTTTTATTAAATGTAATTTTAATTGCATTGTGGTCTGAAAAGGATGCATTTATTATTTCTTCCTTACTGCATTTGATTTTGAGGTTTTTATGTCCTAGTATATGATCAATTTTTGTATAGGTTCCATGAACTGCTGAGAAGAAAGTGTACTCCTTTCTGTCTCCATTTAGCTTTCGCCAAAGATCTATCATATCAAACTTTTCTAGTATTCTATTTACCTCTTTGACTTCTTTCTTATTTATTTTGTGGTTTGATTTATTGAATTCTGAGAGTGTAAGGTTGAGATCTCCCACTATTATAGTTTTTCTGTCTATTTCTTCTTGCAGCTCTCTTAATTTCTCTTTTAAGAATTTAGATGCTGCACCACTTGGTGTGTATATGTTTAATATTGATACTGCTTCATTATCTATGCTACCCTGTAGCAGGATATAATGCCCTTCCTTATCTCTTTTAATTATATCAATTTTTGTTTTTGTTTGATCTAAGATGAGGGTGGCTACCCCTGCTTTTTTGGCTTCACCTGAAGCATAGTAGATTCTGCTCCACCCTTTTACTTTTAGTTTGAATGTATCACCCTGTTTCAGGTGTGTTTCCTGTAAACAATATATAGTAGGATTCTGACTTTTAATCTAGTCTGCTAACTGCTTCCTCTTTATGAGGGAGTTTACCCCATTCACATTTATGATTAGAATGACTGATTGTATATTGCTTGCCATCATGTTAACCCCTGCTTATGCTTTTCTCCTTACCTTCCCTCTTAACCCCCCCCACCCAGTATTAAACTTGTGAACACTACTTGCTTTTCATAGCCCTCCCTTTTTAGTATCCCTCCCCCACCTTAAAGTTCCTCTTCCTTTTACCTCTTTTTCTCACAATTTCTGTATTGCCTTCCCCTTAGCTTACTCCTTCCCTCTCACTTTTCAATGAAGTGGAAGAAGTTTCACCATAAATCGAATATGTCTCTTGATACATACTATGTTCATCTCCCTCCTTTCATTCTCTCAGATATAATAGGTTATTTTTGCCTCTTCATGAGATGTAGTACCACCACTTTACCCTTTTTTATAATATAATTTCCTTTCCACCTCTAGTTTCTAGGACAAATTATACATGTGTTCTTTACATATCTTTATGGCAGAAATATAGTTCTCAAGATTTCTTTTTACCTTTTTAGAAATCTCTTGAGTTCTGTATTTGAAGATCAAACATTTTGTGTAGATCCGGTTTTTTCATCAAGAAAAGATGGAATTCATTTATTTCATTAAATGTCCATCTTCTTCCCTGGAAAATGATGCTCATTTTTGCTGGGTAAGTTATTCTTGGCTGCATACCAAGTTCCTTAGCCTTTCAGAATATCATGTTCCAGGCCCTTTGCTCCTTTAATGTGGAAGCTGCTAGATCCTGGGTTATCCTCACTGTGGCTCCTCCATATCTGAATTGCTTTTTTCCAGGAGCTTCCAGTATTTTTTCCTTTGTCTGATGGTTCTTGAACTTGGCCACTATATTTCTCGGCGTTTTGATTTTAGGGTCCCTTTCAGTAGGTGATTGATGAATTTTTTCAATGTCTATTTTACCCTCTGTTTCCAAAACATCTGGGCAGTTCTCTTTGATAATTTCCTGGAAAATAGTGTCCAGCCTCTTTTTTTCCTCACATTTTTGCAGGGAGTCCGATTATTCTCAGATTGTCAGATTTGCTGGCATATACTTGGGCAAAATAGTTCCAAATTATTGCTTTAATTTCTTCTTCATTGGTGGTAAGTTCACCTTTTTCATTTTTGATATTGATAATTTGGTTTTACCTTTCCTTTTTCTAATCAAATTAACCAAAGGCTTACCTATTTTGTTGATTTTTTTCATAAAATCCACATGGAATGCACAATCCATGGAAATGCCAGAAATCAGGCCAGCTCTTCTGGTTCTCACAGAGATCATGAAAATTGAGAGAAAGAAAGACAAAAAGACACCGATGTTCTTCCAAAATGAAGACCAGTGAAAGTGAAGATGATGATCTTTATCATCATTAACTATCCTTAAATGCTTTCTAACTAATGTTGCTTAGGAAACAGAAATGAAAACAAGAAGTTGATAAATCAGTTAGTGTATGAAAGGACCATGTGAAAGTTGGGTTTAAGGAGAAATCTTAACATTCTCAGACATACTGTCTCTCCTTCTATCTGAGCAGGTGGCTTCTTCTGAAGCATTTCTGCTCCCAAAACTTTCAGCCTCCAGCAGGCCAATGAGCAAACTGAAGTGGGGGTTTGTGCCAGGTTACAATGACATGAATTACTGCAGACTGATAGGCAAGAATGCCTGTGAAAGTACAGTTTGGGATATGGCAAGCTATGCACATATTTTCCTTGTTTATCCTTTTTTGATTCTCTTGAGTCCTGTGTTTGTAGGTCAAATTTTCTGTTTAGGTCTGTTTTGTTTTGTTATCAATAGAAATGATTGAAAGTCTCTTAATTCATTGAAGATCCATTTCCCCCCCCCCCCCCCTTGAAAGATATACTCAGTCCAGCTTGGCAGTTATTTCTTGGGTGTAATTCCAGATCCTTTGCCTTCTGGAATATGGTATTCTAGGTCCTTCAATCCTTCATAAAACACAGAAATAGAAGCTTCCTTAAGGACAGTTAGTGGAACACAGAGCTATGAATTCTTTAATAAATATATATTTTATTTAAAAGTTAAACTGTTTACATCCCTAGATGGGAAAATGATATCTGTAACTCTTGAAAACTATAACTGTTATTAGGGCAGTTAGAGGGGACATCTGTACTTCCAACTTTGGAATTGAATTTATGATACTGGTATAGTGGTCAGATGGAAGACACTGACAACTTCCCAGCATGGTGTGCCCTCATTAGTGAGATGCTGTGCTCTATGACTTTGACTATAGGACTGGGGATGGACTGTGTGTTTGTTGTCTGAGAACCAGACTGGGTAAATATGGAGAGACTCTTCTCAAGAGGGCTAATCACTGGGTGGTGTGTTTTTTGTCTCTGGAAACTCATTAGTATAAGCCTGCTGAGTTTAAGGAGAAGAGATCTCTGGACATCATCTTGCAAGAAAAACAAATATAGAATAATACAGCAGATGAGACTCCCTAGGGGAAAAAATGCCAAAGAAGGGAATTCAGAGATCACTTGAGCTGATATTATTCCACATTCCTTCTCTCCCCTTTTCCATGACCCTATTGAGCCTCTTTAGAAGCTAAGAGACTAAGAATTTGAAACTCGAAATTCTGATTAATCCTTGGTATGTCTTCTGTATTATGTATGTGGGCATGGTAGGAAAAAGAAGGTCAAGGGAAAAAAAAGAAGACAGAATTCCTTAGAGATAAGTTCACAGAGAAGCCCAACAACAAGAAGAAAAACAAATTAGAAGTTCCTTTGGGAAAGGATCCTCAGGACTCTTTCAGAAGAAAAGCTTGTCTTTCCCTCCCCTTTCCCTCCCCCTTTCACAGATAATGGAGGTACTCTGGGTGAGGTATAAGAATCTTCAGCCCAGCGGGAACCTGTTGCCAATGTCTGTTTCCCCATCTCCCTTAAGGGCTCTCAGCCTTCCTGAGAAGGTGGTGGTGACAACCTGTGTTTTAATTAAAGCAGAGTGATACCAAGCGGCAAAGAATCATCTACATATAATAGCAAATTGTTTATGTAGTTCTCCATGCGCAGCATATAGTTAGCACATGCACAGTGTGCTACGGTTATATAAGTGTATTAAGGTGTATAAGGCTGAGAGAATCTGGAATCAATGGACTCTGTACTTGACCATCCACATGAGTCCTGCCTCTTCACTCCTCTTCTAAAACTAAGGAATCGTCCGCCAGAGAGCTAATCCAGACACATTTCCTTCCTCCCTTCTTCCCTTCCTAAAAGGGGCTCTAAAAATCATCTCTCCTAATTCTTTCACTTATTTTTACCTTTCTTAAGTTTTTAAAAATTGACATTTTCACTTTTTACCTAACCTTCATTTTTACATGGGAAATGGATGATGTAAAAATAGATGTTGATATGGATCCCTACCAGTGAACCATTCCTTGGGTTACTGTCCTGTTGACATAGTGACCTACATTTTAAAAGAGAAACAATTTAATTTAATGAAGATTAATAGAGAACATATTTAGTTTATCAAAAATGACCATCTTAACCAAGTCTGACAGTTTCAAGATGACCGCAATTTAACCGGAAGGGACAAAAATTTATATTTTGTACTCTTTTGTTCAGAGCCAAGATTGGTCATTGATCAAAGCCTTTCTTTCATAAGCTGAACTCGGCCGAACTCCCGCTTATTCCTCCCTCCGAGGTGCTCCTCGAGCCAGTGGCCCTCACCTCCTGCTGTTTCTCATTCAGGGTCTTGGGCCTCCTGGCTGGGACATTTGCTAGGCCGTCCCCCAGCCCACGAATGCTCTCTCTGCTCATCTCTGCGTCCTCCCACCTTCCACAGCGAGAAGCCTTCCCAGAGCCCCCTTCATTGCAGTGCATTTCCTTGGGGAGGGCCTCCACTTTATTCTGCCAGTTTCTCCATTGTACAAATGCTTTGCACACAGTCCCCATTAGACGTTTAGCTGCTGGAGGACCCGGGATCTATTTTATGTGGTAGTTTTGGCAGTCTCGGAGCTTAGAGTTTGCAATGTAAACGTGCTTCTGATAGGAGGTTGTGATTCTTATTTCATAAAATCACTTTCAGCCCCACCCCTGGTCTGGCCCTTTTCACTGAAGGAAGATCCTAGAACTTGATCTTTTAGCTCCAGTTTCTCTCTCCTCGCCCACCGTCCCCCTAGCACGTAACCCACGCACAACTAGCCCCGCCCCCGACAGGGCGATCGGCGTGATTGGCTGGCGTCTCATGCATATGCTTATCGGGTGGTTAGCAAAGTCCAAGTGTGTCAGCTTTGCAACCCCAAGGTCTAGGTAGATCGGGCCCAGGCTCCCCACCCACCTCAGCGTCCCTGTGCTGGGGCAGTGGACTGAGCTTGTGGAGGATCCTCTGCGGCCTGCGATGAGCGCCCTGGACCTGGCTCGGGTGGGCGCTTGTGTCCTCAAGAGCGTAGCGACCGGGGAGGTAAGGAAATGGGGGAGGAGAGAAGGGCTGCACCTGCAACCACGGTGAGGGGGCCTCCGCAGGAGGTGGGAGGGGCTCTGGGGGTGGGATCCCTATGGCAAGTCTCCTGGAGGCTTGAGGGCCCCCTTGCATGCTTAGGGGTGGGGTACTCTTAGTACCTCGCGGAGGTCTGCCTCCTTGTTTGTGTGTGAGAGGAGGGGGGTGGGATGGGAGGAGGGCCAGGACGTGTGGAGGGAGAGGGACACAGGGAGACAAGGAGACGATGTCTGGTCTGGAAAAGGGGAGTCTTTCTTCACTCTCTCTCCAAGGAGGTGCTCTCCCTATTGTACAGAGATGGGGGAGCAAATGTAACACACCTCCGGGGCTGGGGTCTCCGAAAGCTTGGGCCGGGGTGGGATTCTCATGTGGTTCCCCATAGCACGCCTCCAGACTTGGGGATCCCCTGCCCGCCGAGGCAGGCCGAGGTACTCTGCATTTCCTCAGAGAGGGGGGTCGCCATAGTCCACCCGGAGGGCTGTTTCATACCTGAGACAAGAGATAGGATACTTCTTGCACTTGTCAGAGACTTTTCCAGAATCCTCCAATCGGGATCTTAGTTGTGCTCTTGGGGCGGGAGATAGTGTATTTTAGGCACATCTCGGAGGGGTGTGGGGGGGTGTTCCTGCCTGCTGGAGTGGGCCTTTTCCAAAGGGACAGCCTGTCGCCCTTCCCCTTGCGGGGGATCAGGAGGCTTAGCCCCGGAGAGGGCGGACTCTCATTGGCTCTGCTGTGGGGCACAGGCCGTGGAGCTGCAGAGCCTGTGGCAGGAGCGCACCTGCGTGGTCCTGGGGCTGCGGCGCTTCGGCTGCGTGGTGTGTCGCTGGATCGCCCAGGATCTCAGCAGCATCAAGGATCTCCTGGATCAACACGATGTGCGCCTGGTGGGAATCGCCCCCGAGACCCTGGGCCTGCAGGAGTTTCAGGAGGGGAATTACTTTAAAGGAGGTCAGTGTGTCAGCTACACCCAGCCAAAGAACTCTGGGAGATTATTATGAACCACTACACAGAATTCCCAATCCCCCTATTTTTGTCCGCCTGCATTTTGGATTTCCTTCTCAGGCTAATTGTACACTATTTCAAAATCCGATTCTTTTTGTACAGCAAAACGACTGTTTGGACATGTATACATATATTATATTTAATTTATACTTCTTTTTTTATAGTTTTTATTTACCAGATATATGCATGGGTAATTTCACAACATTGACAATTGCCAAACCTTTTGTTCTAATTTTTCTCCTTCTTCCCCCGCCCCCAGATGGCAGGTAGACCCATACATGTTCAATATAACATATACTTTAACATATTGAACATGTAAGGGTCTACCTGCCATCTGGGGGAGGGTAAAGTATATGTTATATTGAACATGTATGGGTCTACCTGCCATCTGGGGGAGGGGGGAAGAAGGAGAAAAAATTAGAACAAAAGGTTTGGCAATTGTCAATGCTGGAAAATTACCTAGGCATAAAATTTTTGTAAAAATTAATTTAATTTAATTTAATTAATTTTTTAAAAAGGAGGTGAGTGTGGCCAGGGAGCCCTAGTTGGTCAGTCTTGGATTACAAACTGGGGGTTTCGTCCCAATCTTGTCTCAGTCTTCTATTAGTTGAATAAGTCATTTCCCTCTTGCTCATTTGGATCTCATTTCCACTCTTGCTGAGCCCCAATCCCAGACCTGGGCAGTGTCCATTCAGAGAGCCAGCTACCTAGTGTGTGGAGCACTGACCTAACCTCTCACATCTGGGAAAGAAAGAGATTACTACCCTAAAATCTAGATCTGGAATAAATAATACTATCACCATAATAATGATAATAACCATAGCATTTAGAGGAGGCTTTAAACTTTAGAAATCTTACCTTACTTGATCCTCACAAGGACCCTGGGAGGTAGGTGCTCTTTTTATTCCTATTTTTCTGAGAAGGAAACTGAGGCTAAGAGGAGTTTAAATGTGTTGCCCAGGATTAAACTGCTAGTGAGTGCCTGAAGCTAAATTTGAACTTCCTCTGGTCTGAAGCTGTTTGGTCCAAACCTCTAAGGAGGAGATTGAAACCTAGGAGGTGGCTTTGTCTAAACCACATAGGGCAGAACCAGAATTTGAAAGAACTTGGTCAGGGACCCTAGAGATTTCACTATTCTTCTGACTGGCTGTTGCTGCTATTACTGTTATTACTATTACTACCACTACTATATATATATATATATATATATATATATATATATATATATATATATATATATATAGTACCTACTATGTGCCAGGCTTTGTGCTAAGCACTTTACAAATGTCATTTCATTACCAAATGACAGAATTTTTTTTTTTTTAACTACTCTGGAAGGTAGATGCTATTGTTATCCCTATTTTTCGGATGAAGACACTGAATCTGAGATGTCAGCAGCAGCAGCAGCAGCAGTAGTAATAATAGTAGTAGTCGTAATAGTAGTATTAAAAATAGTAGTAAAATGGAGATATAATGATATAAGGGCACCTATCTCCCAGGGTAATTCAAAAGACCAAAATTAGATCATAATTATAAAAAGCTTAATATAGTGCTTGGTATTATAAATATTATCTAGTATTATTAAATGAGAATAATAATGGAGATAATAACTTCCCTCCAAGGGTAGTTGAGAAGACTAAATGAGAAAATATATATAAAGTGTTTTACAGATCTTAAAGTGCCATATAAACATGAGCTGTTATTAATTATAGAAACAGAAATTCTGTGATTCTGGTTGGACTAAATGGTTTCTAAGTTTTTGTCAATCACATATTGACCCCAGAAGGCTAGACCACTGGGAAGTATTCAAGATACAAGTCAGAGCCCAGAATCACACAACTTGTCATTGTCTGAGGCTAGATTTGAATTCAGATCTGACTCTGTATTTGGTGCTCTGTCCACCTCAACCCCAAGAAGTAGAAAGAACTGAGATTTGAACTTGCATCCCCTATTTCCACGACTGGCATTTTTTCCACTGGAACCAAAATAAGGAGACTTGGGAGTTCACAGATGACTCACCTGTCTGGCCAAAATATTTAAACAATTTTGTAACCTTTACATTTAAAAAACTAATTGTGGGAATGATGCCTGCAAAATCTCTGAGGTCTCAAAGAAGTCCAATCATTTTGGACGTTTATTGATGTCTTTGTTGGTAAAAAGCCTGACTTCTCAAGCCTCATGCTTCTTCTCTGTGGGTATCTCTCCTTTTGGCTGCATAGAATGTGGCTGGGGGCCTGGGTGGAGGGAGGGGATGGAAAAATGTGAAACATTCCTCCTCAGCTCTATAGGTTTTTTTTTTTTTTTTTTTTTAAGTGTTATTAAAAAAAAAAAAAAAAAAAGAACTTTCACACTACAATTTTTGGAAGCCAGCCATCTTTTCTTCCTACCACTTTCATCACTGAACAACAAGTGTAGCCACTGTGTTTGAAAAGTTATACTGATATTTCTGTGTTTTAAGATTTGCAAAATGCTTTATATATGCATTAAAGCAACTTTAATGTTCTACTTCATACTCTTCAGATTGGCCAGGACAACCACAGGAAAAAATGACAAATGCTGGAGAGGCTATGGGCAAACAGGTATACTCATACGTTGTTGGTGGAGCTATATGAATTGGTCTGGTTGTCCTGGAAAGCAATTTGGAGCTGTGTCCCCAGAACACTACATGGGGCATATCTTTTGAATCAGCAATACTACTTTTAAGCCTATACCCTCAATAAATCAAAGAAAGAGGAAAAGCATCTATATGTAAAAAAAAAAAATCTATAGGACAACAAATTTTCATGGTAGCAAAAAAGTGGAAACAAAAAAATGTTTTCTTTTTGGGAAATGGGTAAACAATTTGTGATATTAATAAAATGATATGTTTTTATTTGGAATAATATGTTATTTTCCCCAATCACATTAAAATAGTTTTAACATTCATTTTTTTAAAAATTTGAATTCTAAATTCTCTCTCGCTTTCTTTCCACCTCCCTGAGACAGTAAGTAATTTGATAGGTTATACATGTGCAATCATGTAAAACATTTCCATATCAGTTGTGAAAGAAAATACAGGACAGAAAAAATAAGAACAAAAAAGAAAATTTTAAAAAGAAGTATGTTTTGATTCACGTTCAGACACATCATTTTTTTTTCTGTGGAGGTGGATGAAATTTTCTAGAATTATCTTGTATCATGAGAGTGCTGAGAGTAGCTGAGTCATTTCTAGTTGATACATTGCTATTACTGTGTATAGTGTTCTCCTGACTCTGCTCTTTTCACTTTGTATCATTTCAAATAAGTCTTCCCAGGTTAATAGGAGAAATGTTGAAATGGATAATTTCGGAGGAAGTTGAGAAACTTTTATGAAGAATTACAGCAGAACTAGGAGAAAAATGAATCTACTGATAACAGCATATGAAACAACATCAGCTATGAAAGACTTGAGAACTCTAATCAACCCAATGATAAACCAGGAGTATGAATGAAAATAAAAAATAATAATAAAAAAGTAATAAAAATAAAAATAAAATAAGAATAGAAATTAAAAAAAAAACACCACTTATCTCCTAACAGGTGATAAACTTAAAATGCAGAGACATATGTTTTCAGACTTGCCTAGTGTGGGGAATTTTTTATTGGACTATGGAGATATATATTGGAACTTTAAAAAAAATTGCCTAATTGGTTGGGGAATATAATGGGAGGGACCAATATTTTTTAAAATGCTACTTGAAGATTTTTTTAAAACGTTAAAAAATTAAACTAAAGATAAGTTACATATATAATTATTGATTTGTTATCTGTTGATCCTCAATAATCTTGAAAAATATATAACATTATTATGCCCATTTTATAGATGAGAAAATTGCAACTGACCTTTTTTTTTTTTTTTTTTGACTTGCCCAGAATCAGACATCTGATATCTAAGGCAGCCTTCAAATAGAAATCTGACTCCAAGCCTAGCCTTTATCTGCTATGGCACTTAGTCATCTTTTGTTCTCCAAATCTCAGCTCTCTGGAGACTGGTGTGTTTCATTATCTCTTTTCCAGGATTGTCAGTGACTCAGTCTTTGATTTCTTTTTGGTACTGGTCTTCATCTACCTGGTTGTGATTGTCATTCACTGTCTTGTCTGTTACTGTCTTGCTTTCCTGTTTCTGTTCATGCAATTTTCCCCACGTTTCTCTAATCTCTCTTCTTTCCACCTGTTTTTCAGAGCTTTATCTTGATGAAAGTAAGCAGAGTTACAAGGAACTGGGATTTAAGAGGTGGGTGTGACATGGCAGCCTGTGAGGGAGTGGTAGGTAATCTCTGGGGCAAATTGGGAGTGGGGGCAAGGCACTTATGTCATACCTCCCTATTCAACATTCCCTATCCCACTGCTCCCAGTCTTCTCTTGATCAGATGTCAGCTCAAAATGCCCTTAGGCCATAGAAATTTTAGCCAGCAACTAGTGCCTCCAGACTCCTCTTTCTCTAATCCATCTAGCCTTTCTAGGCTAATCCTAAAAATATTGAGTGCCTGGTATTGAAAGCCTTTTACAGTCTGACTCCACACTCCCTCTTAAGGATTGTATCTGTAAAGGGCTTTATGTACCTTCAAAGGCAACATCAATATTAGCTATTAATTATGATTTCAGAGGCAGCTGATGATATAGTTTAAAGTCCTGGATCTGGAGTTAGGAACACTTGAATTCAAATCTGGCTTCTAACACTGTGTGACCCTCAGCAAGCCATTGATTATTTCGATTGCTAACGTTGCCTCAAATGTAAAATGGGGATAATGATAGCCCTTTCTTGAAGGCTTGTTGTGAGGATCAAATGACATAATATTATAAAGAGCTTAACACAGTATTTCTTCCCTTCTCTATCCCTTCTTCCTCTCTCTCCCCTCCTTCCTTCATTCTCTCTCCTCTTTTCCTTCTATCTTCCTCTCCTTCTCACTTTCCCCTTCTGTCTGTTCTTTCTCTTCTTCCTTCTTCCCTTTTTCCTCCTTTTCTCTCCCCCTTCCCTTTTTGTCCTTTTTCCTTTTCCTTTCTCCATGTCTCTTTCCCTACTCCCGTTCATTCTTTTTCTCTTACTCCCTCCTTTTCTTTTTTCTTTTATTCCTCTCCCTTTTCCTTCTCCCATCTTCCTATCCTCCATTTCCTTTCTCCTCTCCTTCCTTCTCTCTCTCTTTTCCCCTCCTATCTCCATTGTCCATTTTCCTGTTTCTTTTTTTTCTCCCCTTTCCACCTTTTTTCTCTCACCTTCTTTCTCCTTCCCTTTTTTCTTTTCCCACTTTCCTTCTCCCTCTCCTCCTTCTTTTCCTCTCATCTGTTCCTTATTTTCTTCTCCCTCCCCTTTCTTTTTCCTTTTCTCTTTCTCTTATTTCTTCTTTTTCTCATCTCCCTTTTCCTTACCCTCTCCTTCCCTTTCTCTCCTTTTCAATCTCTCCCCCTTTCCCTCTCTTCTTCTCTCCTGTCTTCTTCCCTAATCTCTTGTCCTGTTTTGTCCTGTCCTTTCTTCTTTTTTCCTTATCTTTTTCCCCCATTTTTCTTCCTTCTCTCTCTTTTACTCTCCTTTTCTTTCTTTTCATCTATCCCTCCTCCTTTCCCCCTCTCCTTCTTACCTTCTTTCTCTTCCTCTCTTTTCACAGATACAATAGCTTGAGCATCATCCCAGCTGCTGTTGGGAAGCCAGTCCGGGATGTAGCCGCCAAGGTCAGTGAAGGAGGTTGTAAACAGCTTTGTTCCTTGTTTTTCTGGGATTGACATAATCCGGTGACCTGGTTTTTGCTTCCTTTCCACAGGCGAAGGCCATTGGCATCCATGGGAACTTGTCTGGTGACCTCCTGCAAAGTGGAGGAATGTTAATTGTTAGCAAAGGTCAGTGATTTGGGAAGAGGGATTCTGGCATGGTCTTCCAATCAGGAGGGGTGGCTAGTATTAGACCCAGTCCTGTTCTCTACCCTGAAGCAAATTAGGATCCAGAATGTGTCCCAAAAGAATCATCTCATCTTCTCTAGCATCCCGGCCTAGTGAATGCAATTAGTTTGGACGGCCTGCCCCTGACGTTTACCAGCTGCGTGATCTTGGACAAATCATTTAACTGGTATTATCTATAAAATGTGAAAAATAAATGATCTCAGGGATCAAATCAGATGATGCATGTAAAATGTTTTGCAAACTATCAACTTCTACAAGAATTATGACCATTTCTATAGCACTCTTGGATTACTAAAGTGTGATGTTCTGTTCTCTAAATCGTAATGGTTCTTTTGGGGGCAGGTCTCTTGGAGGGCTTCTGGAGGCAGCCTTAGTTTTAGTTCAGTTCTAATAATCACCAAATGCAGCCAGGAGTTAAAGTCCAGATCCTTTATTGTGTCCTTCAAAGTCTTTCATCTTTTCCTGGGGTCCGGCTAGCTTTCTTAGAGGCCTATCTCTCTCCTTGATTCTGAGAGCTCTCTCCTAATATCTCTAGCCAGCACAACGGTGGAATTTAGAATGAATCTTGACTCTCAATCTCAGAGCATAGGTTTGTGGGTTTCTGCCTTGTCAATCTCCCAGAAGTCAATCCTAATTGTGACTCTCCCAAAGTCCATGAGCAGGCTTTTCCTTTAGA
Source organism: Sminthopsis crassicaudata (assembly GCF_048593235.1). Lineage (NCBI taxonomy): Eukaryota > Metazoa > Chordata > Mammalia > Dasyuromorphia > Dasyuridae > Sminthopsis > Sminthopsis crassicaudata. The sequence goes on along the minus strand of NC_133619.1, from coordinate 632,788,796 downwards.
CTTGTGACTCTCCTGGACTTGTGAATCTCCCCACTGAATCTTCTCCCAGAGAATGGGCTTGTCCTTTTATATGGTCTCTAAAGGTGTGAAGTCTAATGTGTGAACCAATGAGCAAACTCCTTTAAAGGTATGAACTCCTTTAAAGGTGTGAATTAAGTACATTACCTCGTCTCAACTTCTGGCCCATAACATCTTTTTGTAGGATCAGATCAAATAAATTAGATAATTATATCCATTCCAGTGACTTAGCACATTGTAAGAATCCTAACACTAAAGTGTTTTGTTTATACTATTTCCTTTGACCCTTTAAGAAACTCAATTGGATAGGTAAGGACCATCTTTATCCTTATTTTATAGATGAGAAAAAAAAAAAAAAAAAAAAATCAGTGATTTGTTCATTGTCACACAGCTAGTAAGTATACAAAGCAGGTTTTGAACTTGGCTTTTCCAGACTCCACCCTGATAAGAATAATGACAACACTAATAATAATATTTTGTCCCAATATTTTTACTCAGTTATAAAAAGCAGTTATTTTTATAGACCTGTACAAAAGTCTGTTGAACATTAACACTAAATGAATAATATAGCAAGAGTGCAGCTTACTTTTGGACCCCTGTCTGAGTTGGAATCAGCTCTGGATTTTAATTCCTCCCTCATATTTAGAAGGCTTAAATTCTCTATTGAACAATAGCAAAGCACTTAACACAGTTCCTGACAAATAGTAGGTGCTATATAAATGCTTATTCCCTCTCTGGGCACCCAAGCAGGGCTCTTTGTGGTTGTGGATTGTACTAGGAAACTGCTGAGGACCTTTCTATCTCTGAAATTCCTTGGGAGGGAGCTCTCTGAGCCAGACACTCCTAAGAAGCAGGGACTTTATTGGTATCCTATGGATCGAGGCTGCCACTTGATGGAGAATGGAATCCAGTGGTTGGCTCCCATCCCATCTCCTGATCCTGCCAGAGTTCTGAGGGTTGTCGATCTGCTTTCCCACAGGTGGTGACAAGGTGCTGCTGCATTTCATCCAGAACTCGCCCGGGGATTATGTTCCCTTGGAAACTATCCTCCAGACATTGGGCATCTCTGCAGATGCTCACTCCAGTGAAAAGCCTCAGGTAAGAGTTCCTGTTTGAGCTGGGCAAGGGTAGGGCTCATTTGGGTATCCCAAAGGCTGCTCTCCTACTCTAGCATGTTGGGGTTGTGGGAACAGGCACCTGTACTGCAATATTAATTTAGTACCTACTATGTGCCAAGTGCTTTGTGGTTTTTCAGAAAACTTCATAGGAGAATGAGAAGCAGTGAGTTTACTCTTGTAAATTATTGGGGCACAGAGGGAGATTAGGTCCTTAGCCCTGGGGCCCTGGCTTTTGAGACCTGTTTCTCCAGTCTCAAAATAATCTTTTTACAGAGCACATTTTACCATTTGCTAATCACTTGACTCACAATCAACACAGATTAATTAAATTCCTATTGTCAGTCCAGCCATCATCAATTTTTGGTCCCCACTGTGATGTCATTGGTATTGGGAGTTCCTCCTAGTGACCTCCTCAAATTCAAATTCTTCCCTTAGGGTCTTAAAAATGGGACCCTTCACTTGGGGTTCCCCAACCCTCTCATTCAGGGGTCAAATGATAGATTTCAGGTGGTCCATGAACTTGCATGGGAAAAAAAAAATTGCATCTTTATTTCTATATAATTGGCTTGTTTTATGATGCTCTAGAGAGCTGCTAGGTGGCACCATAGTGCATGGAATACTTTTCCAGGAGACAGGAAGACTCATCTTTCTGACTTTGGGCTTTAGACACTTATTAAGTGTAACCCTAGACAAGTCACTTAGTCCTGTTTGCCTTAGTTTCCTCATCTGTAAAATGAATTGTAGAAGGAAAAGGCAAACTGGCCCAGTATTTTTGCCAAGAAAACCTCAAATGGAATCATAAAGAATTAGACATCAATTTCATATTTATTTTATATACATTTGTTAATTTATTATGTATTATATATATTTATTTTCATCTATTCATTTATATTTATATATATTATACCATATAAAATATATTTATTAATATATAATATTAAATATAATATGATATATTAAAAATATATATATTATAAAACCCTGATTTTTCAAAGGGGTCTTTAAACATCACCAATCTGCCAAAATGGCCCAGGACATATAAAAGATTAAAAACTCTTGTTTTAGAGAGCATTACCCAGGTTCCCACAATCTATATAAGTCAGCAGTGACACTTGAATCCAGCTCTTCCTTGTTCCAAAGCCAGTATTTTATCTCATAACATTCTAACTCTTAATGATGTGATTTTATATGAGAAATGTTTTGTGACTCTCCAAATGCTACAGTGGATAGAGCACTGGGCCTGAGGAAGACCTGAATTCAAATCCAGTCTCAGACATTCTTTATCTGTGTGACTCATTTAACCTCTATTTCAATTTCTCCAAGTGCAAAATGGTGGAGATAGTAGAACCTCTCTTCCAGGGTGGTCATGAGGATCTCATGAGATAATATTTATAAAGTACTTAGAACAATTTTTGGCACATAGTAAGTGCTTAATAAATGTTTGTTTCTCCCCTACCTCCCTCCCCATTTCTTCCTGCCTGCTACTGCCTCCTCCTTCTCAAACAATGATATTTTATTTACTTAGCATATGTTTATATATATGTATATATATACACTTGTGACTTCCCTCATTAGAATATAAAGTCCTTGAGGGCAGGGTGTTAATATTCCTCCTCATATCCACTTCAATGTGCCTTGATGATAGGTTACACTTGTCCTGTCCTTTATGCATTTCAGAGTGGAACACAGCTTCAATGATACAACCCTATGCTTCTAGCATCCAATTGTCTATATCCTTTTCTCTTTTAGTGCAATGAGGACGTGTGCACAAGATGATGGGGACTGGATTCCCCTACCAGATCCCTGTAGCCTGTCTCCTCCTCCTGAGTTTCTTTCCATAAGAGAGCCAGACTGAAGAGCCCCTTCACAGGAGGCAGGGGTGCAGTCAAGATTTGCCTCTGAGCCATACATGAACCATGAATGCTATTAATTAAAACGAGGTTATCAAATGAGTCTCTGAGTTGAGTCTTTGTTCCTGGAAGCCAGCATTTCCCAGGTCTGCAGCCCAGCTGAGCTAAAGCAGTTGCCTTTTCCCCTTTTGGCAAATGATATGGGAGGCACTAATTATTGCCCAGAAGGTGAGCTTTGGAAATGGGTGGTCCAGGCTTCCCTTTAGTGGGGGGCTTTTAGGACAGGCTTGTCTGGAATTTTGGGGGCGTTGGGCCAAGGAGGGTCGTCTTCCTTAAAATTTCTGTGATTCTGTAACTCCAGCCATCTCATAATGGAAGAGAATAAAGAGAGTTCCTGCTCATTGGAGGTCACATGTTTAAAGGAGGACTATAGAGAACAGAATGCTGGGCTTAGCATTAGAATCTTATCTCTATGGTTTCTTATAAGAGTGCCTATTTCATAGGATTGTGAAGATGGACTGAGAAAAAATATCTGCATTATAATAATAATAGCTATTACTATATAATGCTATGACATTTGCTTTACAAATATCTGATTTTTATCCTCACAAGAACATGGAGAAATAGAATACTTTGCAAATCCTAAAGTGCTCTATTTTGTTGTTGTTGTTCAGTCATTTCATGCCTGACTCTTAACACATTTGGAGGGTTTTTTTGGTAATGATGCAGGAGGGATTTGCTATTTCCTTCTCCAGCTCATTTTACAGGTTTGGAAACTAAGGCAAATTGGGTTAAGTGACTTGTCTAGGGTCACTCAGCTGGTACCTGTCTGAGGTCACATTTGAACTCGATCTGTTAACAGAATTCTATTGTATTGGTGTATAAACTGAAAATAGTTGTAGCCACACAAACAAGGCCTAGAAGCAGTTTTTTAAAGATCAAGTAGCAGTTTAATTATTTTCAAAATGAGCAATAGATTTTGCAACCTGGAAGCTCTTCTGGGAAGGAGACTTTGTTTCAGATATTTTATACATACATATATGCACATATATACATATACACATACACACACACACACATATACACATAAGTGAGAAGGAAGGAGGAAAGTGGATTACAATACAACCTTTCCCAGGGTTTGATTGGTTCCCCACAATAAGTTCACAAATACAGAATAGTTCAGATGTTCTTCCAGTGCTATGAGAAGTTTTTTTTTTTTAATTTTATTTATAAATTTTTTTTGACAGTATATATGCATGAGTAATTTTTTTAATAACATTATCCCTTGTATTCATTTTTCCAAATTATCCCCTCCCTCCCTCTACTGCCTCCCCTAGATAACAGGCAATCCCATACATTTTACATGTATTACAATATAACCTAGATACAATATATGTGTGTAAATCCCACTTTCTTGTTGCACATTAAGTATTAGATTCCGAAGGTGTAAGTAACCTGGGTAGATAGACAATTTACATTCACTTCCCAGTGTTCCTTCTCTGGGTGTAATTGTTTCTGTCCATCATTGATCAACTGGAAGTGAATTGGATCTTCTCTATGTTGAAGATATCCATTTCCATCAGAATGCATCTTCATACAACATTGAAGTGTACAGCAATCTTCTGGTTCTATTCATTTCACTCAGCATCAGTTGATGTAAATCTCTCCAAGCCTCTCTGTATTCATCCTGCTGGTCATTTCTTACAGTGCAATAATATTCCAGAACATTCATATACCATAATTTACCCAACCATTCTCCAATTGATGGACATCCATTCATCTTCCAGTTTCTAGCCACTACAAAAAGAGCTGCCACAAACATTTTGGCACATACAGGTCCCTTTCCCTTCTTTAGTATTTCTTTGGGATATAAGCCCAATAGTAGCACTGCTGGATCAAAGGGTATGCACAGTTTGATAACTTTTGGGGCATAGTTCCAGATTGCTCTCCAGAATGGCCGGATTCTTTCACAACTCCACCAACAATGCATCAGTGTCCCAATTTTCCCACATCCCCTCCAACATTCATCATTATTTGTTCCTGTCATCTTAGCCAATCTGACAGGTGTTTAGTAGTATCTCAGAGTTGTCTTAATTTGCATTTCTCTGATCAGTAGTGATTTGGAACAATCTTTCATATGAGTGGAAATAGTTTTAATTTCATCATATGAAAATTGTCTGTTCATATCCTTTGACCATTTATCAATTGGAGAATGGCTTGATTTCTTATAAATTAGAGTCAGTTCTCTATATATTTTGGAAATGAGACCTTTATCAGAACCTTTAAATGTAAAAATATTTTCCCAATTTTTTACTTCCCTTCTAATCTTGTTTGCATTAGTATTGTTTGTAAAGAAACTTTTTAGTTTGATGTAATCAAAATCTTCTATTGTGTGATCAATAATGATCTCTAGTTCTCCTTTGGACACAAATTCCTTCCTCCTCCACAAGTCTGAGAGGTAGACTATCCCCTGTTCCTCTAATCTATTTATTATCTCATTCTTTATGCCTAAATCATGTACCCATTTTGATCTTATCTTGGTAGGTGGTATTAAGTGTGGATCTATATCTAATTCTGCCATACCAATTTCCAGTTTTCCCAACAGTTTTTTTCAAATAATGAATTTTTATCCCTAATGTTGGTATCTTTGGGTTTGTCGAAGACTAGATTGCTATAGATGTACCCTTTTTTGTCCTTTGTATCTAATCTGTTCCACTGATCTACCGGTCTATTTCTTAGCCAATACCAAATGGTTTTGGTGACTGCTGCTATATAAGATAGCTTTAGATCAGGTACACCTAGATCACCTTCATCTGACTTTTTTTTTCATTAGTACCCTTGCAATTCTCGACCTTTTATTCTTCCATATGAATTTTGTTGTTATTTTTTCTAGGTCATTAAAATAGTTTCTTGGAGTCTGATTGGTATAGCACTAAATAAATAGATTAGTTTGGGGAGTATAGTCATCTTAATCATATTCGCTCAGCCTATCCAAGAGCACTGAATGTCTTTCCAATTATTTAAATCTGACTTTATTTTTGTGGCAAGTGTTTTGTAATTTTGCTCATATAATTCCTAACTATTCTTTGGTAGATGGATTCCCAAATATTTTATACTCTCAACATTTGTTTAGAATGGAATTTCTCTTTGTATCTCTTGCTGTTGCATTTTGTTAGTGATATATAAAAATGCTGAGGATTTATGTGGATTTATTTTGTATCCTGCCACTTTGCTAAAATTCTGAATTATTTCTAATAGCTTTTTAGCAGAGTCTTTGGGGTTCTCTAAGTATACCATCATGTGATTTCCTCATTTCCTACTCTAATTCCTTGAATCTCTTTCTCGGCTCTTATTGCCGAGGCTAGCGTTTCTAGTACTATATTGAATAGTAATGGTGATAGTGGGCAACTTTGTTTCACTCCTGATCTTACAGGGAAAGGTTCCAGTTTATCTTTATTGCATATTATGCTTACTGAAGGTTTTAAATATATGCTCCTGATTATTCTAAGGAATAGTCCATTTATTCCTATACTCTCAAGCGTTTTTAGTAGGAATGGATGTTGGATTTTATCAAATGCTTTTTCTGCATCTATTGAGATGATCATATGGTTTTTATTAATTTGATTATTAATATGGTCAATTATACTAATAGTTTTCCTAATATTAAACTAGCCCTGCATTCCTAGTATAAATCCTACTTGATCATAGTGTATTATCCTGGGGATGATTTTCTGAAGTCTTTTTGCTAATATCTTATCTAAGATTTTAGCATCAATATTCATTAAGGAAATTGGTCTATAATTTTCTTTCTCAGTTTTCGATCTACCTGATTTAGGTATCAGTACCATGTCTGTGTCATAAAAGAAGTTTGGTAGGACTCCTTCATCCCCTATTTTTTCAAATAGTTTATATAGCATTGGGGCTAATTGTTCTTTAAATGTTTGGTAGAATTCACATGTAAATCCATCTGGTCCTGGGGATTTTTTTCCTGGGGAGTTGATTAATAGCTTGTTCTATTTCTTTTTCTGAAATGGGACTATTTAAGCAATTTATTTCCTCCTCTGTTAATCTAGGAAGCCTATATTTTTGGAGGAAGTCATCCATTTCACTTAAGTTATCAAATTTATTGTCATAAAGTTGGGCAAAGTAACTCCTTATTATTTCTCTAATTTCCTCTTCATTGGTGGAAAGATCCTCCTTTTCATTTGTAAGACTAACAATTTGTTTTTCCTCTTTCCTTTTTCTGATCAGATTTACCAATGGTTTATCTATTTTATTGGCTTTTTCATAAAACTAACTCTTGGTTTTATTTATTAATTCAATAGTTTTTTTACTTTCAATATTATTGATTTCTCCTTTTAATTTTTGTATTTCAAGTTTGATTTTTGGTTGGGGGTTTTTAATTTGGTCTTTTTCTAGCTTTTTAAGTTGCAGGCCCAATTCATTGATGTTCTCTTTCTCTGTTTTGTTCAAATAAGCCTCTAAAGATATAAAATTTCCCCTTATTACTGCTTTAGTTGCATCCCATAGATTTTGGTATGATGTCTCATCATTGTCATTATCTTGGGTGAAATTATTAATTGTTTCTATAATTTGCTGTTTCACCCAGTCATTCTTTAAGATGAGATTGATTCAGTTTCCAATTACTTTTTGGTCTATTTACCCCTAACTTCTTACTGAATGTGGCTTTTATTGCATTGTGATCTGAGAAGAAGGCATTTATTATTTCTGCCTTCCTACATTTAATTTTGAGATCTTTATGTCCTAATATCTGATCAATTTTTAGATAGGATCCATGAACTGCTGAGAAGAAAGTATATTCCTTTCTATCGCCATTCAGTTTTCTCCAAAGGTCTATCATACCTAGTTTTTCTAATGTTCTACTTACTTTTTAAATTTCTTTCTTATTTGTTTTGACGTTTGATTTGTCTAAATCTGAGAGTGCAAGGTTGAGATCTCCCACTATTATAGTTTTACTGTCTATTTCTTCTTGCAACTTTCTTAACTTTTCCTTTAGAAAGTTATATGCTATACCACTTGATATGGCTTCATTGTTTATGCTACCTTTTAGCAGGATATAGTTTCCTTCCTTATCTCTTTTAATTAGATCAACTTCTGCTTTTGCTTGATCTGAGATAAGGATGGCTACCCCTGCTTTTTTGGCTTTACCTGAAGCATAATAGATTCTGCTCCAACCTTTTACCTTTGCTCTGTATGTATCTCCCTGCTTTAAGTGTGTTTCCTGTAAACAACATATTGTAGGGTTCTGACTTTTGATCCAGTCTGCTATCCGTCTACGTTTGATGGGTGAGTTCATCCCATTCACATTTACAGTTAAGATGACTAATTCTGTATTTCCTGCCATCATATTATCCCCAGATTATGCTTTTTCCCTTGACCCACCTGCACCCCTTCCCCAATATTTAATTTATAGACCCCACTTGTGACATGCAGCCCTCCCTTTTTAGTATCCCTCCCCCCTCCTTCCAAGTCCCTTCCCTTATTCCCCTTTTCCTTTTCCCTTTTCCTCTCCCCCCTTTTAATGAGGTGAGAGAGAATTCTCTGAAAAACAAATATGTCAATTATTTACTCTTTGAGCCTATTCTGATGAGAGTAAGATTCACACAATGTTTCTCCCCCTCTCTAATTTCCCTCAGATATGGTATATTTTCTATGCCTCTTCCTGGGATGTAGTTTCCCTCTTTTTATCACTCCTTCCCCTTTTTCTGATATTACCCCCTTCCCTTTACTACTCCCCCCCTTTTTTATATCAGTAAAATTAAATTATCCATGTGGATTTTCTATATATCCACAACAGAGATACAGTTCTCAAGAGTTCTTTTTACCTTTTTCTGTTTCTCTTCAGTCTTGTGGATGTAGATCAAATTTTTTGTTTAAGTCTGGTTTTTTTTTTTTTTTCTTAGAAACAAATGGAATTCCTCTGTTTCATTGAATGACCATCTTCTTCCATGGAAAAAAATGCTAAACTTAGCTGGGTAGTTTATTCTTGGTTGTAATCCTTGATCTTTTGTCTTTTGGAATATCAGATTCCAGGTCCTTCGATCTTTTAACGTGGAGACAGCCAGATCTTGAGTGACCCTTATTGTAGCCCCTTGATATTTGAATTGCTTTTTTATAGCTGCTTGCAATATTTTTTTCCTTTGTGTGGTAATTCTGCAGCTTAGCCACAATATTTGGTGGAGTTCTTTTTTTAGGGTCTTTTTCAGAAGGTGTTCGATGAATTTTTTGCATGCCTATTTTCCCTTCTGTTTCTATTATCTCCAGACAGTTCTCTTTGATGATTTCCTGTAAAATAGAATCTAGGCTCTTTTTTTGGTCATAGTTTTCGGGAAGTCAAATGATCCTCAGATTATCTCTCCTAGATCTATTTTCCAGGTCTATAGATTTTCCCAGTAAGTATTTGATGTTATTCTCCAGCTTTTCATTTTTTTTTTTGGTTTTGTTTTGTTTTGTTTTGTTTTGTTTTGTTTTGTTTTGTTTGATTGATTCTTGGGTTCTCAATGAATCATTCATTTCTATTTGTTCAGTCCTGATTTTTAATGAGTTATTTTCTTCATTCACATTTTTAGTTCTTTTTGTATATGCCCAATTGAGTTTTTAAATGAATTATTTTGCTCTATTGAATTTTTTTCCATTTCCCTAATTTTTTTAAGAGAATTATTTTTTTTCCAATTCAGAAATCCTACTTTCTTGAGAATTTTTTTAATCTTTTCCAATTCAGAAATCCTACTTTCCTGTGATTTTTTAACTTTTTCTAATTCACAAATTTTGTTTCCCTGCATCTCCTGTGAATTCTTTATTTTTCCCAACTCAAATTTCAGAACATTGTTATTCTCTATCATAGCTTCTCTTTCCTTTCCCCATTTTTCTTCAAACTCTCTTAACTTTTTAATAGTCTCTTCTAGGAGAGAGTTATGCGATGGGGGGTAGGTATCATTTCCCGTTAGGCTGTTATCTGCTGCCTCTCTGCTATTAACTTCCTTGGGATTGGATACCCACTCTTTCTCTGTGTAGAAGGAATCAATAATTCTCTCTAGCTTTTTACTCATGGTTAAAAATCTTTTGGGGTCTGTCCTTGGGGTCAGAAGTTTATTTATTCATTTATTTATTTACCAGCTTCCTTCCAGACTGGATGGATGCCTTGGCCCCTGTGCTTGATCTAAGAGATAGCTCTGGGAGAGAGTTCCCCTCCCCCTCCCTAGAAGTGCCTCAGAGGTGATTAGTATGACTGCACTGTTAGGGTTGCCCAGTAAAGGACCCCGCTGTGTGTCCTAGCGACTTCCCTAAGATTTAAGATTGAACAATAAAGGCGACACAAAGCCCGGCCAATGCGTCCCATGGGGTGTGGATATCAGCAGCTGATGTGAAAAGCCCCTGCGTTCAAACTGGAAGTGTTTGCCAGAAACCTCGGTCCCTATTTCAAAGGTTCCACTTCTCTGGGACTTCTGTGGCTGAGTTCCACAGCCTCCAGCCAACCTTGGCACTATGTGAATTAGATGTTGCCTTGAGCTGTGTCCCCGCTGTTCAAGCTCTTAACTACCCAAGGTGAAGCCCCAGGCAGCAGAAAGCGGCTGCACAGACTTGCCGAGATCTGTTAGGTCACTTCTGGATTGGGGTGGTTCTAGTATCTGGCTTTATATTTTAAAGTGGCTTGATTTCTCTTCTGAACTGCTGTTTTATAAGCAGAGAAGAGCTAACAGCCTGTGCCAGATTCTTCTATCTCAGTGGCTTCTCTGATCCCAGAGTTCTCCCCAGCTCAATTGGCACAGTGTGCTAGCACCTAACCCTGTCTGTGCTGGCCTTTTTTCTTCCTCCCCTGGGAACCGACCTTTTCTGTTGAAACTCCAGATTCTCTTCAGCTGGTAAGTCGTGCTTCCAGTCCCTGTAGTTTCTATCAGTCCAGCATTATTTTTGAGGCTGATTTAACTAATTGGTAATGAGGGAAGAAGGGAGTTTACAGATTCACGTGTATCTTCTCCACCATCTTGGCTCTGCTCCCCTAGAACAGTTTTAAGTGATTGTTTCAAATTTCTGGGGCTGATACTTGATGAGGGACAGGAGTTCTGTGACAGGAATAGGTTCTGCAATCTTTGATTCCCTTCATTTCACATATATAGGAGAGCAGTGCCAAGAATTTATTGATCATTTCAAGCTGCATTGTGAGACTGATTCCAAAGTTAAAATCTGCTGAGAAAATGATATCTCTGAAAAAAAAAAAAGAATTGTCTATTGTTAGTATATTCATTACAGATATCACATTAATATGAAAATCATAATTTCCTTTCACAATCCCTCCTTTTTAAAAATAATATTTTTATTTTTCCAAATACATGTAAAGATAGTTTTCAACATTTACCTTTGCAAGACCTTGTGTTCCAAATTTTTCTTTCTTTCTCTTCCCTCATTCCCTTCCCAGATAGCAAATAATCTAATCAAGATTAAACATGTGTAATTCTTCTAAACATTTCCATATTTGTCATGCTGTGCAAGAAAAAGCAGATCAAATGGTGGGAAAAAGCAAGAAAGAAAAAACCAAGCAAACAAACAATAATGACAAAAATGGTGAAAGTACAATGTTGTGATCCACATTCAATCCCCATAGTCCTCTTTCTGGATGCAGATGACTCTCTCCACAAGTCTATTGGAATTGTCTTGAATCAACTCATTGTCAAGAAGACCCAAGTCCATCACAGTTGATTATCACATAATCTTGCTATTACTGTGTACAATGTTCTTTTGGTTCTACTTGTTTCACTTAGTATCAGTTCATATGATTCAAGGCAAAGGGACACACCTATGCAAAAATGTTTGTGGCAGCCCTTTTTGTAGTTGGTAGAAACTGGAAATTGAGTGGATGCACATCAGTAGGGGAATGGCTGAACAAAAGGTTTGGCAAGGGTCAATGTAGAAAAATTACCCATTCATATGTTTTGTAAATAAAAGGCTTTAATAATAATTAAAAAAAAAGTCTTTCCAGCCCTTTCATCTTGCTCATCATTTCTTGTAGAATAATAATATTCAATTACATTCATATATCACAACTTATTCAGCCATTCTCCAACTGATGGGCATCCACTCCATTTCAAATTCCTTGCCATTACAAAAATGGATGCTACAAACATTTTTTGCACATATGGGTCCTTTTCCCTTTTTATGATCTCTTTGGCATATAGATCCAGTAGAGACACTGCTGGATCAAAAGGTATGCATAGTTTGATAGCCCTTTGAGCATAGTTCCAAATAGCTCTCTAAACTGGTTAAACCAACAATGTATTAATGACCCAAATAACATTGATCATTATCTTTTCCTGTCATTTTAGCCAATCTAAGAAGTATGAAGTTGTTTTAATTTGCATTTCCCTAATCAATAGTGATTTAGAACATTTTTATATGACTAAAAATGTCTTTAATTTCTTCATCTGAAAATTGTTCATATCCTTTGACCATTTATCAATTGGGGAATGAGTTTTATTCTTATAAATTTGAATCAATTCTCTATTTTAGAAATGAGGCCTTTATTAGAAATACTGGATGTAATTTCCCCCCCGGTTTTCTGTTTTTCTTCCAATCCTGAGTGCATTGGTCTTATTTGAACAAAATCTTTTTTATATGACAAGAAATGGTTTTAATTTCTTCATCTGAAACATGAAATATGAACATGTCTGTTCATATGCTTTGACCATTTATCAATTAGGGAATGAGTTGTATTCTTATAAATTTAAGTCAATTCTCTCTATATTTTAGAAATGAGGCCTTTACCATATACCAAGATAAGATCAAGATGGGTCCATGATTTAGGCATAAAGAATGAGATCATAAATAAATTAGAGGAACGTAGGATAGTTTATCTCTCAGACTTGTGGAGGAGGAAGGAATTTATGACCAAAGGAGAACTAGAGATCATTATTGATCACAAAATAGAAGATTTTGATTACATCAAATTAAAAAGCTTTTGTACAAACAAAACTAATGCAAACAAAATTAGAAGGGAAATAACAAATTGAAAAATATTTTTACAGTTAAAGGTCCTGATAAAGGCCTCCTTTCCAAAATATATAGAGAACTGACTCTAATTTATAAGAAATCAAATCATTCTCCAATTGATAAATGGTCAAAAGATATGAACAGACAATTTTCATATGATGAAATTGAAACTATATCCACTCATATGAAAGAGTGTTCCAAATCACTACTGATAAGAGAAATGCAAATTAAGACAACTCTGAGATACCACTACACACCTATCAGATTGGCTATAATGACAGGAAATAATAATGATGAATGTTGGAGGAGATGTGGAAAAACTGAGACACTGATGCATTGTTGGTGGAGTTGTGAAAGGATCCGGCCATTCTGGAGAGCAATTTGGAACTATGCCCAAAAAGTTATCAAACTATGATACCCTTTGATCCAGCAGTGCTACTATTGGGCTTATATCCCAAAGAAATGCTAAAGAAGGGAAAGGGACCTGTATATGCCAAAATGTTTGTGGCAGCTCTTTCTATAGTGGCTAGGAATTGGAAAATGAATGGATGCTCATCAATTGGAGAATGGTTGGGTAAATTATGGTATATGAATGTTATGGAATATTATTGCTCTGTAAGAAATGGCCAGCAGGATAAATACAGAGAGGCGTGGAAAGACTTACATAAACTGATGCTGAATAAAATGAGGAGAACCAGGAGATCACTATACACCTCAACAATGATACTGTATGAAGACATATTCTGATTGAAGTGGATATTTTCAACATAAAGAAGATCCAATTCAATTACAGTTGGTCAATGATGGACAGAAACAGCTAAACCCAGAGAAGGAACACTGGAAATTGAGTGTAAAATGTTTGCACTATTGTATTTCTACACAGGTTACTTATACCTTCAGAATCCAATTCTTATCGGGCAACAAGAAATTTGGTTTTACACACATATATTCTATTAAGGATATACTGTAACACATTTAATACGTATGGGATTGCCTGTCATATAGGGGAGGGAGTAGAAGGAAGGACGGGAAAATTTGGAAAAGTGAATACAAGGGATAATCTTGTTAAAAAAAATTACCGATACATATGTACTGTCAAAAAATTATAATTATAAAATTAATTAAAAAATTATCCATACATATGTTCTGCAAATAAAGGTATAATGAAAAAAAAAAAAAAAAAGAAAGAAAAGAAATGAGGCCTTTATCAGAAACACTGAATGTAAATCTCCCACCCCCAGTTTTCTTCTTTTCTTCCAAACTTGGCTGTGTTCATTTTGTTTGATACAAAATCTTTTTAATTTAATAATCAAAAGTATCCATTTTGCATTTCATAATGTTCTCTAGTTTTTCTTTGGCCATAAATTACTTACTTCTCCACAGATCTTAGAGGGAGACTATCCCTTATTCTCCTAATTTGCTTATAATATTGCTCCTTAGGTCTATATCATGAACCCATTTGAATCTTCTTTGATTATAAGGTGTTAGTTGTGGGGTCAATGCCATACTGGTTTCCGGTTTTCCCAGTGATTTTTGTCAAACACTAAATTATTATCCCAGAAACTAGAGTCTTTGGATTTATCAAACACTTGATTACTATTTACATTGACTATTGTGTCTTGTGAGCCTAACCTATTCCACTTTATTTCTTAGCCAGTACCAAATTTAATTTTTTTTAATTTTTAATTTTTTTTATTAAAGCTTTTTATTTACAAAGCATATGCATGGGCAAGTTTTCCAACATTGACCCTTGCCAAACCTTTTGTTCCAAAATTTCTCATCCTTCCCCCTACTGTCTATCCTAGCTGGCAGATAGTCCAATAGATGTTAAATATGTTGAAATACATTTTAAATCCAACATATGTATATATATTTATTCAGTTATCACTATTGATATGGTGGGATGCAGCCAAAGTGGTAATAAGGGGAAATTTTATATCTCTAAATGCTTATTTGCATAAAATAGAGAAAGAAAAGATCAACAAATTGGGCTTGTAACTAAAAAAGCTAGAAAAAGAACAAATTAAACCCCCCCAACCAAATGCCAAACTTGAAATTCTAAAAATTGTTATGATTCTTACAAGGTACTAAGTCAGTAGAATTGACAGAGATAATAATTATCTAATTTAGTCTGGTTCAGTATGATTGATCTGATCCTACAAGGAGATGTTATGGGCCAGAACTTGAAACAAGATACTAAGTGGAATTGAGGAGACAATAGTTAAATCTACATATGATGCTTACTGATGGTTTTAAATGGATGCTGCTGACTGTTTTAAGGAAAAGTCCATTTAGACCTATACTCTCTTGTGTTTTTATTAGGAAGGCGTGTTGGATTTTATCAAATGCTTTTTCTGCATCTATTGAGATAATCATATAGTTTTTTGTTAATTTGGGTATTGATATAGTCAATTATGTTAATAGTGTTTCTAATATTTTACCAGCCCTATATTCCTGATATTCCTACTTGGTCATGGTGTAGTATCCTGGGGATGATTTTTGTAATCTTTTTGCTAATATTTTATTTAAGATTTTTGCATCAATATTCATTAGGCAGATTGGTGTATAATTTTCTTTCTCTGTTTTCGTCCTACCAGGTTTAGGTATCATTACCATGTCTGTGTCATAAAAGGAATTTGGTAGGAGTCCTTCATTCCCTATTTTTTCAAATAGTTTATATAGTATTAGAGTTAATTATCCTTTAAGTGTTTGGTAGAATTTACATGTAAATCCATCAGGTCCTGGGAATCTTTTCTTAGAGAGTTGATTAATAACTTGTTCTATTTCTTTTTCTAAAATGGGACTATTTAAGTAATTTATTTCCTCTTCTGTTAATCTGGGCAATCTATATTTCTGTAGGTATTTCTCCATTTCACTTAGGTTGTCAAATTTATTGGCATAAAGTTGGGCAAAGTAATTCCTAATTTGCTCTAATTTCCTCTTCATTGGTGTATAGTTTTCCTTTTTCATTTTTGAGAGTAATGACTTGATTTTCCTCTTTCCTTTTTCTAATGAAATTAACTAAAAGCTTAGTTTAGTCTATTTTGTTTTTTTTCTATTAAACAAACTCTTAGTTTTACTTATTAATTCAATAGTTTTTTTTAGTTTCAATTTTATTGATCTCTCCTTTTATTTTTTGTAGTGTTCTCCTGTAAATATAATGTTCTCTGGGAGCAAGTTTCTTGGGGACTTTCTGGGAGCAGCCTTAGTTTCAGTTCAGTTCAATGATCATCCCAAATGCAGCCAGGAGCTAAAACTTCAGATCCTTTATTGTCTTCTTCAAAATAGCCCAGCTAGTTTTCTTAGAGGCCTGTCTCTCTCTTTGGTTCCAAGAGCTCTTGGCCTCTAGTCCTTTGTCTTTTCCAGCTTCTGCCTCTAGCTCCCTCTGAATCCAAAGCCTCCAGCCAGCACAAAGGTGGAAAATGGAATGAATCTGTCTCTATTTTCTAGAGTGGGCTTGTGGAGCTTCTGTGTCTGGCCCTGAGAGCTTCTTGCTTATATGCTGTGCACTGAGTATACTCCAATCATTACATCACTGGGAAATCATTATGTGTTGTAGGATTAAATCAATGCTAAATTAGATTTAACCATTGTCTCCTCAATTCCACTTAGTATCTTGTTTCAAGTTCTGGCCCATAACATCTCCTTGTAGGATCAGATCAATCATACTGAACCAGACTAAATTAGATAATTATTATCTCTGTCAATTCCACTGACTTAGTACCTTGTAAGAATCATAACAATTTTTAGAATTTCAAGTTTGGCATTTGGTTGGGGGGGTTTAATTTGTTCTTTTTCTAGCTTTTTTAGTTACAAGCCCAATTTATTGATCTTCTCTTTCTCTATTTTATGCAAATAAGCATTTAGAGATATAAAATTTCCCCTTATTACCACTTTGGCTGCATCCCACAAATTTTGGCATGTTGTCTCATTATTGTCATTTTCTTGGATGAAATTATTTATTGATTGTGTCTATGATTTGCTGTTTCACCCATTCATTCTTTATGATCAGATTATTTAGTTTCCAATTTCTTTTTGGTCTATTTTCCCCTGGCCTTTTATTGAATGTAATTTTTATTGCATAGTGACCTGGTGAAAGTGCATTTACTATTTCTGTCTTTCTGCAAATTTGAGGTCTTTATGTCCTAATATATGGTCAATTTCTGTATAGGTTCCATTAACTTCTAAGAAGAAAGTGTACTCCTGCCAAGAAGAAAGTGTACTCCTTTCTGTCTCCATTCAATTTTCTCCAAAGATCTATCATATCTAGTTTTTCTAGTATTTTATTTACCTCTTTAACTTCTTTCTTATTTATTCTGTGATTTGATTTGTCTAGTTCTGAGAGAGCAACATTGAGATCTCCCACTGTTATAGTTTTGCTGTCTATTTCTTCTTGCATCTATTTCTTCTTGCAACTCTCTTAACTTCTCCTTTAGGAATTTAAATGCTACACCACTTGGTGCATATATGTTTTATATTGATATCGTTTTATTATTTATGGTACCCTTTAGCAAGATATAGTTTTTTTCCTTATCTCTTTTAATTAAATCAATTTTTGCTTTTGTTTGATCTGAGATTAGAATGGCTACTCCTTTTTTTTTTTTTTTTTTTTTTTTTTTTTTTTTTTTTTTTTTAACTTCACCTGAAGCATAATAGAGTTTGCTCTAGCCTTTTACCTTTACTCTGTATGTATCAGTCTGCTTTAAATGTGTTTCTTGTAAACAGCATATTCTAGGATTCTGGCTTTTAATCCAGTGCGCTATCTGCTTATGTTTTATGGGAGATTTCACCCCATTCACATTTACAGTTAAAACTACTAATTCTGTATTTCCTGCCATCCTATTAACCCCACATTATACGTTTCTCTTTCCTTTTCCCCTTTCCCTCCTCCCCTGTATTTTATTTATGACCACTACCTGCCTTAAGCAATTCTCCCCCTTTAGAGACCCACCCCCTTTCTTATATCTTTCCCCTATTTCTGTTTTCCTTTCTATTTAACCTACCTCTTTACTTTTCCCCTTTCCCTTCCCACTTCTCTATAAAGTGAGAGATGTTTCTTAGTGAAACCAAATATATCTGATATTCCTTCTTTGAGCCAAATCTGATGAAAGATTCACACAATATTTGCCACTCTCCCTTCTTTCCCTCAATTATAATAGGTTTTCCTTGCCTCTTCCTGAGATGTAATTTCCCTCTTTTTACCTCCACTTTCCCCCTTTTTTCTGTTATAATTCCCTTTCCACCTGTACTTTATTTTTTATATTATAACAGTAAAATCAGATGAAACATGGATTTTATATGTATACCCATAACAGAAATATAGTTGTTTTTTTTTCTTTTTAATCTTTTTGTGCTTCTCTTGAGTTCTATACTTGGAGGTCAAATTTTCTGTTCAGCTCTAGTCTTTTCTTGGGTTGGTTAGCATCTGCTGTAGTCAGCTTCTCAACCTAGACATTTTAGGAACAGTTTATCTGATGTTATGATTTTCAGACTTTCTTTGATATTTAAGATAAGGTTACCTGTAGTTTTCATTATTCATGAGGGTGATACTGTCCTTCTGATATATGATATGTGAGTCCAGGACTCCACTCCTGGCTGCAGTAGGAGTGGTGACTTCAAAGGGACCTCTTTTTACTCTATCTCCAGGCAGTGTTTTCAGTAGGCTGTTACTGGCTTGGTTTGGGGGCTGATCCTCAATTTGGACTTCTAAAGAACAAAATTGTGAGACAAATTGGTAAGTTTCTGAAATTTTCTCAACTAACAAATGCAGTATTGTAATTTGAAGTCTTTAGCTTCTATGCTTCCTACCTATGGAATAAAGTTATATAGGTATTCTGTTACTATCTCATAAGAATTGAGCTTATTAAGAACCAAATGACCTGGATGTAAGGTTAAGCAGGGTTAAAGGAAGAATTTTGGCCTGAGGATACCTTCCTTGTCTCAAAGCAAGGGAGATGATTGGGGAATGATAAGCATAATGGAAGTTCTGAGTAACTGGCCAAGATGAAAGCAGCTTAACTAATGAAACCCCTTTGATGTGGGTACCTCTCTCATCATGTATCTCCCAACAATGGAATGATTTTTTTCTAATAGGATTTTTACTACTTTAGAGGCTATGGCAGTGAGACAGGGGAACACTTGCAGTTACTGGGAAACCATATAGATCATAACTAAAGCATGTATGGAATCATGGGCAGGTGGCAATTGAATTAAGTTGATCTGTGAGATTTCAGAGGGTGCATCTGGGAAAGGAAACTGCCCTAGTGCTGGCTTCAGAGATTTAGGAGTTGTTGTGTAGGAGGCAGGCACTCTTGCAAAAACTCCACCATCAGAATTTTTGGATTAGCTCCACCAGCTTGTCAGATTTCCAAATGACTGAATGAAAGTGTTACATCATAGGAAGGGATAATTTCTTGGAAAGCACTATCAGTCAGCTTTTAGGAAAAACTAGGACGCTACCTATGGGGCAAAGTGAAAGTTTCACAGGGACTTAGGCTAAAAAAGCTGCACCCTCAGAAAGTATGGACTTTGTAACCTCCCCTCAAAGGTTACTGATTGTCAGTCTTGCCTAATCCCAGGCCTTCAGAAATCCCTGATCACTGCCTCTTCCAGCAGTAGTTTTTTTTTTTTTTTTTTTTTTTTCCCCTGAGGCTGGGGTTAAGTGACTTGCCCAGGGTCACACAGCTAGGAAGTGTTAAGTGTCTGAGACCAGATTTGAACTCGGGTCCTCCTGAATTCAGGGCTAGTGCTCTATCTGCCCTCCCCCCTCAAGGCAGTAGTTCTTTACTGTTTACCTAGTTCCAGGTCTTCAGAAATCTCTGGCCACTGCCCTTTCAAGAGTGGTTTTCATGTCCAACAGAGCACCCAGAAACAGTGGCTTGCAAACTCAGGTTTTTATTGTACATGATCACATCTTGCACTCCTCCTACACTCTCACTAACTCTTACTGAACTCCCCCCTACTTCCTTGTCCCTACTACTTATATTGGGTCTATGAAGTCACATACACAGCCAATAAGAGAAGGAGACATCTCCCCTTGATGATACTTCCTCTATGTGACCAGAGCTTTCATTCATGAGGCATCCCTACTAGCTGTAGAGATCACATCCTGGTGCCTCAGACATCAAAGCCTCTTTACTTCCTCATTATACTATGTGAGGTTCTTTGGACCTTTGACATGAAGCTGAGATTTTAGCTGCTTGGTCAGCCAAATTTTTTCATTTCACAATACAGTATTTAAAATTTTGTTGTTGTTTGCTTGCATTTTTTCTTTCTCATTTTTTCCTTTTTGATTTGATTTTTCTTGTGCAGCATAATTGTGAAAATATGTATAGAAGAATTACACATGTTTAACATATATTGGATTATTTGCCATAGTGGGGAAGGGAGGGAAAATTTTTGAAAGACAAGATTTTGCAAGGGTGAATGTAGAAAATTATCTATGTATATGTTTTGAAAATAAAAAGCTTTAATAAAAAATGCTTTTGCTAAAAAAAAATCTCTTCATCCCTCTTCTGTCTCCATCTCTCTCTTTTATCTATCTTCTATCCTCCATCCATCTATTTATCTACTTATCTATCTACCTCTTCTAATAATGATTACTTCCCTTTGGAGAAAGGAATGTTTTCCTAGTTGACTTCACAAACTTGTGATGATAAGAAATCTCATTTAGATTGGCTTTCTGTGAATTTGACAGGTTAGTGATTAATAGTAGAAATATAACTAGGAATTTCTGTGTCTGGGGCAAGAACCCCAAACTGAACCTAAATTAAATCCACCTTCAGTTAAGTGGGGAAGTGTCAGGGAGTAAAATGGAAGAATGGGGACAGGAGAAGTGCTCCTCTGTATTTCATCTGCCATTTCCCTAGATGCACTCAATGAATGTATGTTTTAGGTATGAGATCTGTGGTTGCTACAATGGTAAAGGAATCCTATTCTGGTCAGAGCCTTTAAATTCACTGCCCTGGGGCAAAGTCCCCACTGCTCACCCTCTTTGTGTTTCTGTTTACCTCTGTCTTGGGTATTTTTCTTTCTACACCTCAAAATGGAGATAATTATGATGATGATGATGAAGAAGAAGATGCTGATGCTGATGCCAGGATTGCTGAAAAAGTATATGTTTTGATGGTGACTGTCCTGTGAGCACCGTGCATCAGTGGTGGCAGTGCCTGGCCTTTCTTCATACAGACCCTGGGCAGTACAACTAGGAAGACAAATGAGGACATGTGTCACTGAACATGAATTCATTCCCATCAGCCCACCATGACTGAATGATCCAGCTCCTCCCCCACTCACAGGCAGCTTCCAGAGAGAGAGGCAGAGTACCCCAAACAGAGGGAGAGTAGATGAAGACAAATGAGGGCCCCCCTTCCCAAATGTGTTATATACACAAAAATCCTCAGAGGGAGGACATCCACACTAAAATGGCTAGAAAGACAGTTTGTCCAGAGTCAGGATCGAAAAAGATTTAGACAAATTAGAACCATAAGACTGTATTGGTTTTTTTTTTTTTTTTCATTTGTTTTTTGGGGAAGAGCTGCAATTTTACCAGTATAGGGGATTCCCTGCTATAGAAATACTTTCCGGTGATGCAGGAATTGTCAGGAATTGAGACCTTGTTGGCTAGAGCACTGAGAGGTTGTGACGTGCTTCTGAGACAAAGCTTACAATGTTTAAGATACCAAACTCTGGGCTTCTTGACCCCACAGCAAGCCCTGTATGTCCCACTGTCTAACCTAACAGAAAGATCGAAATCACTAGGATTGTAGAAACAATGCTTTCCAGTTGGGCTAAAAACTTGATTCAAGATCATAGGACCTATGATTTCTAGATCTGGGGACACCAGTGGACAGAACGTTGGATCTACAAGTGCAGATGTGAGTTCAAATCTTAGTTCAGACATTTCCAAATGCAGAACCTTGAGCACTTAACCTCTGATTGCCTCAGTTTTTTCATAGAATGAGGTTAATAGCACTCACTTTCCTAGAAAGTGCTACATAATGGCTAGTCTTATTGTTATTGTAGCTCCTGTCCCAATGATCATTGGTATGAAACACTCTCCTTATTGGTCAATTCCCTGTGGACATCAGCTGGGCAAAGTTGGGGGGAAACTGCAGCCTTTTTAGGACTCTTCAAGCATCATATTGCTTCTGGCTTCCAGCTTCCAGAGGGAGGATGGAAGGGACCAATCCCACTTCAAATTCTAGAAGGAAAAATCTCTGGAAAGACATGGAAGGGACCAGAAGCCTCCATGGGATCTCCTCCGCAGTTTGCTACACTTTCTCTTTCAGGAGAGCTAGAACTTTCTCTTGGTTGAGTTATCTCACTGCTCGTGGGAAATCTCTTTCCTTTGTATTATCTGGTATATATCCTTGAATGTATTTCTTTTCTAATCTCTCTTTGGCCACACTTTAGATAAGTGAGTTTCTTTGCTTTTTATAA
Source organism: Sminthopsis crassicaudata (assembly GCF_048593235.1). Classification (NCBI taxonomy): domain Eukaryota; kingdom Metazoa; phylum Chordata; class Mammalia; order Dasyuromorphia; family Dasyuridae; genus Sminthopsis; species Sminthopsis crassicaudata. Next base: position 632,766,364 of record NC_133619.1, on the reverse strand, counting down.
TGTATGTTTATTGTGACAAAAGATAGATGGTAATAGGTGGGCAGCTTTGAATAGAAAACTTTGGGTTTCCTTTCCTCTTCCAAAATAAAATGACAAAGTAATCATAAATTAGATTGAACCTGGTCACATCTTTCAGACTAAAAATATGTAAAAGAATAAATTCTAGTTATAATTCTAGTCTAGAACCCCATTTCTCTGAGAAGAACAAAGAGGTCTCAGGCCCTGAAATCCTGCTTCTGCTGTGACAGATATTAAAATCTTCCTTGGAAGAGGGCAGATGGGAGAAAAGACTGGAGATGTCTCATCTTTCTTTCTTTGAATCACAGAGCAGCCCACACTGTAGGGGTACATTAGCCATAGGGAAAGGTTTCTTAACCTCTGTCTCTGTCTCTTTCTCTGTCTCTGTCTATCTGTCTTTTTCTCTTTGCCTATCTCCCCTCCCCCTGACTTTTTTCAATTTATTTCTCTCCACTTGGGATCTCTAAAACTACTACACTATCATTACTATTAAGGTTTTCCTTCTCCTTGAAAAATGGCAAAGTGTTCAGAAGTTAGTTTGAACCAATCATATCCCCTAAACTCATAACACTTAAGGGAGTAGAATTATTATTCTAATCTGCTACCTCTTCCCCCGATGTTGCTTTCAGCAATAATTATATTTTATTTAATTATTAATAAATAATAATAATAATAATTGTTGTTTAGCCATTTCCGTCCTGTCCAACTATCTGAGATGCTGGTTAGGGATTTCTTGGCAGAAAAGCTGGAGGGGTTTGCCATTTCCTTCTCCCTCTAGTTTTATAGATGAGGAAACTGAGGCAAGCAGGATGAAGCAATTTGCCGGGATCACACAGCTAGCAAGTGTCAGAGGCCAGATTTAAACCGAGGACTCCATACATGACATTCTATCCACTGTGCCATGAGGTTACCCATTCATCATTATCATTATTATTGTTATTATTGAAAGGGACCAGAAGCCACCAACTTCAATCCTCTAATTATAAAGATGAGGAAACTGATGTCCAAAGAATCAAAGGGATTTATCCCTGGTCACAAAGGAAACAAATGTCAGAGGCAGGATCCGAATCCAGCTCTTTGGGCTCCAGAGTCAGGGCCCTTTCCACTTTCCCAGACCACTGTCCTGGGAAGGACTAAATGGGACTAGGTAACAATCCATCTACAAAGGGCTTGGAGCAGGAGCACCCTGAGCATCCCTTGTGAGTCGGCAATATAATTGGAAAATCAGCCATGGCAGTTCAGCTTTAGACTACATTGTGGCTTTAGAATAAAAGAAATCCTCTGATACTGTCCCATGTACATGTACTGGTCAGCTTACAAAGGAAGAGTTCAAGTTCCTTGGTTAGCTGAAGAGCTTCCACAAGAGGGCACTGCAGGCTCATAGATTCTGAGATGGAAGTGATGTCAGGGGTCCTGTGCTGGGGTCCCTCACTTATAGATAAGGAAAAACAGCCATAGAAAGTTCAAACTACTGATAACAACAGCTAGTGCTTATGTAGCATCTCCCATGGACCAGCACTTTTAAAATAACATCTCACTGTCCCACAATAGGTGGGAGCATCCATGCTATTGGAACCCAGACTCTCTAAGAGCCCTCTCCATGGTCCTGGGGCAGCCAGGGCACCAAACCACGCATGGGAGGAGCTGCTGAAAGAGGCCCTGGAGGGGCCAAAAGGGTGTATCAAGTACTGAAAGAAATGGGAAGTGGGGGAGAAGCAAACTCACTCATCTGGGCCCCAGAGGGGAGAACCTGGAACGATGGAAAGAATGTAGGAGAAGCAGATTATAATTCAGTTTAAGGGGGAAAGACTTGACAATGGAGGCTGTCCAAGAGAAGGAAGAAAGAAGGAAGTACAGACAAACAGAACAGCATTGAAAACTGTGAGGGATGTAGAAGACCCTTATCCAAAATGACTACTCAGAAATCATTCAGTAAAAAGCAGAAAAGTTGTTTATTGAAAACCTCTGGAGGATGAACTGTCCCATCATGAGAAAAGAAAGAGAAAGCTCATGGTAGGAGGGCTAAAGAAGTAGTAAAGATACACAGCTTTTATACAAGAGATTACATCACAAGGAAGAGAGCATTAAGAAGGGAAGGGGAAGGCATCTATTTGATTGCTGCTATTTGAAGAGATTGGAAAGGAAGGTTTTGTTTCCTAGAAATCTCCTGGGGCAGCTAGGTGGCTCAGTGGATAGAGCACCAGCCCTGAATTCAGGAGGACTGGAGTTCAAATCTGGTCTCAGACACTTAACACTTCTTAGCTGTGTGACTCTGGGCAAGTCACTTAACCCCAGCCTCAGGGGGGAAAAAAATCTCCTGAATTCTAGGAAACACAAAATCAGGCCTTCAGGCTTAATCAAGCAAATAGTGGTCTAGATAATAGACTAAATATGGATAAATGTCAAATACTGATAAATGTCATCAGCTCAGGTTAAGTACATATGTTTATAGCTGGCCAAGGCTCAAGTAAATATGGGCCCACACATATTATACAGGTCATAGGTGTTAGGTTCTTACTAGGTGCTAAGTCTGTACTTAAACAATTCTATAGCTCAGGGTTCACACCTTTAGTTCACACATTTAAAAGGAATCTACACCTTTAGATTTTACTGGAAAAGGAGTTTACACCTTTAAAGGAGTTTACACCTTTAAAAGGAGCTAGTTCATTGGTTGTAGGAGTTCCCACAAGCCCCTGAGAATACCCACAAGCCCATTCCCTGGGAGGATAAAAGGAAGCAACTGGAGAGCAGTCTGGATTGGGTTAAGGACAAGACTTCCCAGGAGGACTTCAGGGAAGCTGGAGGAGATTCAGATCCAGGATTCAGGAAGAAGAGGATTAGAGATTCTACTATAGTGCTGACTAGGGGCACTTGGACAAGAGCAGATTCACAAGAACTAAAGGAAAAGCCTGCTCATGGACATTCACACCTAGGATTGATTTCTGGGAAATCTTGGAGGCAGAGTCTGATTCATTCCCATGTTTACCTTCACTCTGGCTGGAGGCTCCAGAAACCTCCCAAGAAACTGGCTCCTAAAGAAAAGGATTTACAAAAAAGAAACCTCCTCCCAGAGAAGGATTATAATTGAGAGACAACAGAACATTACAATAGGGGAAACACAGAAATAATGAAAATAAAATACAGAAAAAGAATTTACATATTCTTGTTAAGTTCTTCACCTTAACTCTGCATTCCCCACAAAACTACATGTTGAATTTCTTTTAACCCTACAAGTACATGCAAGGTGTATAGAAGAGAGGTTCATAGTGTCCTATAAATTTGGAGGAGTGCTGGAATCAGCATGACCCATAAGGCAAGTGTTAAATTTCTTGTGTAAGTACACATGCCTCAGAAATGGGCAAATACTACAAATTAGGGCTTGATTTCTTTTTTTTTTTGTTCAATTATTAGACTTAAAAAATGCTGATGATGCAGAATAAAATTAAAGTGTGTCCAATGTATATTTATTTCTTAGAGATCCAGTTGTTAATTATCTGCACAGCTCTATTGACATTTTTGATTTTTATTTTCTGTTCTATTCTGTACTTAGAAACTTTTACTTTATTTGGAATTCATTAAGTTCACAATTTTTGTTCAAATTGTTATAAATGAACAAGACCATCAAGTCCCAGAGAACATGCTATACCTACTTGGTCCATGGCAAACATTGATCCAGGGTCCCATTCATGGAAAATGTCCCTGCCTGGCACTTTTCACAGATGGTGTTGTTTCTCTCTGTTCCTGAAAGAGAAGGAGGTATGGGATATGTGATGCTTAGCATAGTAAACATATCTGTTAGAACAGGGTCCCTGAATTAGTCCATCCTTTCCTTGGAACCTCTGTGTCAGAATAAAGAGTATTCTCTGACCTGTGGAAAATTTTTTTTAAAAATATGTTTTGTAAGGGTAGCATAGATAATGAAGCAGTATCAATATTAAACATATACGCACCAAGTGGTACAGCATCTAAATTCTTAAAAGAGAAATTAAGAGAGCTGCAAAAAGAAATAGACAGCAAAACTATAATAGTGGGGGATCTCAACCTTGCACTCTCAGAATTAGATAAATCAAACCACAAAATAAATAAGAAAGAAGTCAAAGAGGTAAATAGAATACTAGAAAAGTTTGGTATGATAGATCTTTGGTGAAAACTAAATGGAGACAGAAAGGAGTACACTTTCTTCTCAGCAGTTCATGGAACCTATATAAAAATTGATCATATACTAGGACATAAAAACCTCAAAATCAAATGCAGTAAGGCAGAAATAGTAAAGGCATCCTTTTTAGACCACAATTCAATTAAAATAACATTCAATAAAAAGCCAGGGGAAAATAGACCAAAAAAAATAATTGGAAACTAAATAATCTTATATTAAAGAATGATTGGGTAAAACAACAAATCATAGACATAATTAATAACTTCACCCAAGAAACTGGCAATAATGAGACATCATACCAAAATGTGTGGGATACAGCCAAAGTAGTAATAGGGGGAAGTTTTATATCTCTAGAGGCCTACTTGCATAAAATAGAGAAAGAGAGGGTCAATGAATTGGTCTTACAACTAAAATTGCTAGAAAAGGAATAAATTAAAAAACCCCAGACAAACAAGAAACTTGAAATTCTAAAAACAAAAGGTGAGATTAATAAAATTGAACGTAAAAAAAAACTATTGAATTAATTAATAAAACTAAGAATTGGTTCTATGAAAAAACCAACAAAACAGACAAACCCTTAGTAAATATGATTAAAAAAAGAAAGAGGAAAAGCAAATTGTTAGTCTTAAAAATGAAAAGGGAGAACTCACCCTAATGAAGAGGAAATTAGAACAATAATTAGGAGCTACTTTGCTCAAATTTATGCCAATAAATTCTATAACTTAAAAGAAATAGAAGAATACCTTCAAAAATATAGCTTGCCCAGATTAACAGAGGAAAAAGCAAATAGTCTAAATAGTCCCATTTCAGAAAAAGAAATAGAACAAACTGTTAACCAATTCCCTAAGAAAAAATCCCCAGGACCAGATGGATTTACATGTGAATTCTACCAAACATTTAACGAACAATTAACTCCAATGCTATATAAACTATTTGAAAAAAATAGGGATTGAAGGAGTCCTACCAAATTCCTTTTAAAACACAGACATGCTACTGATACCTAAACCAGGTAGATTGAAAACTGAGAAAGAAAACTATAGACCAATTTCCTTAATGAACATTGATGCTAAAATCTTAAATAAGATATTAGAAAAAGGGGGCGGAGCCAAGATGGTGGAGAAGATACACACGACTCTGTGAACGTCCTTACTCCCTCACAACCAATTAGATAAATCAGCCTCAAAAATAGCGCTGGACTGATAGATACCACAAGGACTGGAAGCACGACTGACCAGCTGAAGAGAATCTGGAGTTTCAACAGAAAAGGTCAGTTCCCAGGGGAGGAAGAAGAGAGGCCAGCACAGATGGCTGGGTGCTAGCATACTGCGCTGATCGCGCTGGGAAGGGCTCTGGGATCAGAGAAGCCACTGAGATAAAGGAATCTGGCACAGGCTGTTAGCTCTTCTCTGCTTATAAAACAGCAGCTCAGAAGAGAAATCTAAACCACTTTAAAAATTCAAAGATAGATTAGATTTTCCCAGATCCTGGGGGTGACTCAGCAGATCTCGGCACTGGGGGTGTGGCCCCTAGCTCCCACCTGAAACTAGTTAAGAGATTGAGAAGTGGGTGGATACGTCCCAAGGCAACACACACTGCCTGGCTCAACTGAAGGCTGTGGAAATCAGCCCCAGAAGTCCCAGAGAAGCGGAACCTTTGAACTAGGGACTGCGGTTTCTGGCAGACACTTCAAGTTTGAGTGCAGGGGCTTTTCACGTCACCTGCTACTGACATCCACGCCCCACCGGGACACATAGGCTGGGCTTTGTGTCGCCTTTACTGTTCAGTCTCAAACCTCAGGGAAGCCACTAGAACACAGCGCCCTCAAAGCACAGCAGTGCTAGTCACCTCTGAGGCACTTCCAGGGAGGGGGTGGGGAACTCTCTCCCAGAGCTCTCTCTTAGCTCAGGCGCAGGAGCCGCTGCATCCATCCGGTCTGGGAGGAATCTGGTAAAGAAATAAATAAATAATTTCCTACCCCAGGGACAGACCCCAAAAGAATTTTTAAGTATAAGTAAGAAGCCAAAAAGAATCATTGACTCATTCTACACAGAGAAAACTATATCCTGCTGAAAGGTAGCATAAATAATGAAGCCATATCAATACTAAACATATATGCACCAAGTGGTATAGCATCTAATTTTCTAAAGGAAAAGTTAAGAGAATTGCAAGAAGAAATAGACAGTAAAACTATAATAGAAAAACTATAATAGAAAAAATAACAACAAAATTCATATGGAAGAATAAAAGATCGAGAATTGCAAGGGAACTAATGAAAAAAAACTTAGAGGAAGGTGGTCTAAGTGTACCTGATCTAAAACTATATTATATAGCAGCAGTTACCAAAACCATTTGGTATTGGCTAAGAAATAGACCGGTAGATCAGTGGAACAGATTAGATACAAAGGACAAAAAAGGGTACATCTATAGCAATCTAATCTTTGACAAACCCAAAGATACCAACATTAGGGATAAAAATTCATTATTTGGAAAAAACTGTTGGGAAAACTGGAAATTAATATGGCAGAATTAGATATGGATCCGCACTTAACACCATATACCAAGATAAGATCAAAATGGGTCCATGATTTAGGCATAAAGAGGGAGATAATAAATAGATTAGAGGAACAGAGGATAGTCTACCTCTCAGACTTGTGGAGGAGGAAGGAATTTATGACCAGAGGAGAACTAGAGATCATTATTGATCACAAAATACTTCTATTTTTACATCATTACATTACATCAAACTAAAAAGTTTCTGTACAAACAATACTAATGCAAACAAGATTAGAAGGGAAGTAAAAAATTGGGAAAATATTTTTACATTTAAAAGTTCTGATAAAGGTCTCATTTCCAAAACATATGGAGAACTAACCCTAATTTATAAGAAACCGAACCATTCTCCAATTGATAAATGGTCAAAGGATATGAACAGACAATTCTCAGATGATGAAATTCAAACTATATCCACTCATATGAAAGAGTGCTCCAAATCACTACTGATCAGAGAAATGCAAATTAAGACAACTCTGAGATACCTCTACACACCTATCAGATTGGCTAAGATGACAGGAACAAATAATGATGAATGTTGGAGGGGATGTGGGAAAACTGGGACACTAATACATTGCTGGTGGAGTTGTGAAAGAATCCAGCCATTCTGGAGAGCAATTTGGAACTATGCCCCAAAAGTTATCAAACTGTGCATACCCTTTGACCCAGCAGTAGTACTACTGGGCTTATATCCCAAAGAAATACTAAAGAGCGGAAAGAGACCTATATGTGCCAAAATGTTTGTGGCAGCTCTTTTTGTTGTAGCTAGAAACTGGAAGATGAATGGATGTCCATCAATTGGAGAATGGTTGGGTAAATTATGGTATATGAAGGTTATGGAATATTATTGCTCTGTAAGAAATGACCAGCAGGAGGAATACAGAGAGGCTTGGAGAGACTTACATCAACTGATGCTGAGTGAAATGAGCAGAACCAGAAGATCACTGTATACTTCAACAACAATTCTGTATGAGGATGTATTCTGATGGAAGTGGAAATCTTCAACATAAAGAAGAGCCAACTCACTTCCAGTTGATCAATGATGGACAGAGGTAGCTACACCCACAGAAGAAACACTGGGAAGTGAATGTAAAATGTTAGCACTAATATCTGTCTGCCCAGGTTACATGTACCTTCGGAATCTAATGCTTATTGTGCAACAAGAAAATGGTATTTACACACATGTATTGTATCTAGGTTATATTGTAACACATGTAAAATGTATGGGATTGCCTGTCATAGGGGGGAAGGAGTAGAGGGAGGGGGGGATAATTTAGAAAAATGAATACAAGGGATAATATTATAAAAATATATAATAAAAAAATAATAAAAAAATTAAAAAAAAAAGATATTAGCAAAAAGACTTCAGAAAATCATCCCCAGGATAATACACTATGACCAAGTGGGATTTATACCAGAAATGCAGGGCTGGTTCAATATTAGGAACACTATTAGCATAATCAACTATATCAATAATCAAATTAACAAAAACCATATGATCATCTCAATAGATGCAGAAAAAGCATTTGATAAAATCCAACATTCATTCCTACTAAAAACACTTAAGAGTATAGGAATAAATGGACTATTCCTTAAAATAATAAGGAGCATATATTTAAAACCTTCAGTAAACATCATATGTAATGGTGATAAACTGGAACCTTTCCCAGTAAGATCAGGAGTGAAACAAGGTTGCTTAATATTACCATTACTATTCAATATTGTACTTGAAATGCTAGCCTCAGCAATAAGAGCTGAGAAAGAGATTCAAGGAATTAGAGTAGGTAATGAGGAAATCAAACTATTACTCTTTGCAGATGGCATGATGGTATACTTAGAGAACCCCAAAGACTCTACTAAAAAGCTATTAGAAATAATTCAGAACTTTAGCAAAGTTTCAGGATACAAAATAAATCCACATAAATTCTCAGCATTTTTATACATTACCAACACAATCCAACAGCAAGAGATAAAGAGAGAAATATCATTCAAAACAACTGTTGATAGTATAAAATATTTGGGAATATATCTACCAAAGGAAAGTCAGGAATTATATGAGCAAAATTACAAAACACTTGCCACAAAAATAAAGTCAGATTTAAATAATTGGAAAGATATTAAGTGCTCTTGGATAGGCCGAGCAAATATAATCAAGATCACAATATTCCCTAAACTAATCTATTTATTTAGTGCTATACCAATCAGACTGCCAAGAAACTATTTTAATGACCTAGAAAAAATAATAACAAAATTCATATGGAAGAACAAAAGGTCGAGAATTTCAAGGGAAGTAATGAAAAAAAAAATCAAATGAAAGTGGCCTAGTTGTACCTGATCTAGAACTATATTATAAAGCAGTAGATAAAGGTTTGTGCTTCAGCCTTCAGCCAGCACGAAGGTGGAAGATGGAATGAATCTCTCTCAGCCTCAGAAAGCTTTTAGTGTGTTTGTCCTTTATGGCCCTGATAGTTCCTCCTTATATATCACACTGAGTATACACCAATCATTATATCACTAGGAAACCATTATTTATTGTAGAATTGAATCAATGCTAAACTAGATTTAACCATTATATCCTCAATTCCACTTACTTAGCACCTTGTTAGAATCCTAACAGGATCTGTGATGCTCAGCATAGTAATAGGAACAAAACATGTTTGTTAGAACAGTGTCCCTGGATTAGTCAGTCCTTTTCCTCGAACAAAGAGTATTAATAAGTCTATGAAACACTCCCTCCAAACTGTGGAAGAAATTTATTATTTTTTAAAACTATATTTTGTTTTTGTATCATCTATATTACCTATCATTTCTTTGGTTTAACAACCAACTCTTTAGGGCAAAAAAAAAATGCCACATTTTAATATCTTTTATGTTTAACCGACATTATTAAAAATTTCCCCGTCACTTTCTCAAAACTAAGCAACTAACAAAATTATAAATTAAGCTCTGATTTATCCTGTTTCATTATGTTCACATTGAAAATTTAACAATCAGCTCTTGGCAGAAGAGTTCTGATTGATTCCACTATGACTCTGATGACCTTATCTTACACAGTGAGTCATCTCTTATAATATATAATCTTTAAAACAAAACAAACAAAAAAAAGTTCCACAAACTAACAGCAAACCAAAAAAGTGTAACATTATTTGTTGTGTTCCATACCCATAACCCCCCACTTCTTTAAAGAAGCTGGTGATTTTAGGATGAAATAGAGTATTGAAGTGTCTCAGTGGATAGAGAACTGGACTTGGAGTCAAGAAGATTTTAGCTCAATCCTAGGCAAGTCACTTGACCTCTGCTTACCTGTTTTTGCTACTGTAAAAGGGGGATAGTGATAGCATCTACATTCCAGATAACATGTGTAAATCTGAAACATAGTCAATGCTTGTTTACTTATTGTTATTTAACTATCTGTAAGCATACAAATAACTTTGCCTATTTAAAGGACCCTGACTTTAGAGGAAGAAGGGACCTTAGAGATTATGGAGTTCAACTATCTCATTTGACAGGAGAGAAAACTGAGACCCAAAAGGTCAAGTAAGTGGCTTACTTAGCTATATAGGTTACTCCATCAATATTTGAAAGATCTTCAATTTGGGTAGCTTTTTTCCTCTATGCAAAAATGCAGATTGTCATTCCCTTCAATTTAAGTAGATGGCCTTTTAGAGTTGTAACTGAAAAATCCATCCTTTGAAGCCTCTAAAGGACTGAGTTCCTCTGTACTTAACTAGGCTGATCTCCAGAAAGCCAGAACCTTAATCCTATTTTAGAAACCTCCAACTAAGTATATTTGGTTGGAAATTGAACTCTTTGTGGATCACCTTCAGGAACCCAGGAGTGTATCATAAACCAATAAGTGGAGCAGTGAGGAAAATGCCAATCAGATCTGTGGATAGGCCATGAGTTTATGGTCAAACAACAAAGAGGGATGATCAAAGAAGATAAAATACTTAGTGTTTATTGTATAAAATTTAAAAGATTTTGCACAAACAGAACCAATGAAGCTAAAATTAGAGGGGAAGATGAAAGGAAAACTTGCCTATGGATTTCAGTTCTTACTGAAATTTATTTGTATGTAGCATGTTTTTCAGGCAGGTTGGAAACTGTTAGCTTACAGGTAGTGGGTTTTAAGTTTTCATAAATCATGTCTGCATTTCCTTCAATTGCAATAAATAGTAACTTGGTTGCTACATGGTGTGTGTGTGTGTGTGTGTGTGTGTGTGTGTGTGTGTGTGTGAGTGTGTGTGTGTGTATGTGAGACACAGAGAGAGAGAGAGAGAATGTATGGAGTTTATGAACAAATTACAGAATAGGATATTTTGTATTTGAAGTACTGTGAATAAAAAGTTGTCAAAACCATTCCTAGCAGAAGATACCAAATTGACTTGCAGAATATATAACATTCCTGCTTCCTGTTATTAGGGTTTGAGTTTTTCGTGAAGTTTGAGGCATCCAACCACGTCTTTAAGTACTAATCCATATTGCATATGGAAATGTCAAGTTTTAAAGACTATGTTTTAATTTGTTTTTTCAAGTGCTGAAGTGAGAAATTGATATGCTCAAGTGCAATAATAAATTTATAAAGGTATATTTCACCTTTTCTATTGGAAGTCAGTAATATGTAAGGCACAACATTTTTTCTTTTTTATTTATTTTTATTAAAGCTTTTTATTTTCAAAGCATATGCACAATAATTTGACAACACTTACCCTTGGCAAAGCCTCGTGTTTCAAATTTTCTCCTCCTTCCCCTCACCCCCTCCCCTAGATGGCAAGCAATCCAATATATCTCATACATATTAAAATATGTTAATTCAATATATGTAAACATTTATATAATTCTCTTGCTGCACAAGAAAAATCAGATCAAAAAGGAAAGAAAATGAGTAAGAAAACAAAATGCAAGCAAACAATAACAAAAAAAATGTGAGAATGTTATGTTGTGATCCCCATTCAGTTCTCACAGTCTTCTCTCTGGGTGTAGATGGCTCTCTTCATCACAAGATCATTGGAACTGGCCTGATTTATCTCATTGGTGGAAAGAGCCACATCAGTCAGAATGGATCATTGTATAATCTTGCTGTTACCATATACAAAAATCTCCTGGTTCTGCCCACTTCATTCAGCATCAGTTCATGTAAATCTACCCAGGTCTCTCTAAAATCATCCTGCTGATCATTCCTTATAGAACAATAATATTCCATAACATTCATATACTGTAACTTCAGCCATTCTTCACTTGATGGGCATCCACTCAGTTTCCACTTTCTTGCCATTAAGAAAAGGGCTGCCACAAACATTTTTGCACATTTGGGTCCCTTTACCTCCTTTAAGATCTCTTTGGGAGCCCAGTAGTAGCACTGCTGGATCAAAGGATACGCACAATTTGATAATTTTTTGAGTGCAGTTCCAAATTGCCCTCCAGAATGGTTGGATCAGCTCACAACTTCACCAATAATGTATGTGTCCCAGTTTTCCCACATCCCTTCCATCATTCTGCATTATCTTTTCTTGTCATCTTAGCCAATCTGAGAGGTGTGTAGTGGTATCTGAGAATTGTTTCTATTTGAATTTCTCTGATCAATAGTGATTTAGAACACCATTTTCATGTGATTAGAAATGGTTTTAATTTCTTCATCTGAAAATTGTCTGTCCATACCCTTTGACCATTTATCAATTGAAGAATGGCATATCAACTATATTTTTTAAAAGGACTATGAAAGATATTGTATGAAAATGGTCTTTCAATAAAATTTTGATTAAAAAAATAAAATTAGAGGGGAAACAGCTAACTGGGGAAGGGAGCATGGAAAATTTTTGCAGCAAATTTTTCTGATAAAAATCTCATTTTTAATTTATATATAGATCTACATCACACATTATATGTACATGTATATACAAATGTATATGCATATACATAATATATATAATCTGCATTATGTATAGTATACATTCAAATGTATAAGAATAAGAGCCATTTTCCAAATGAGAGCAGTTTTCTGTAAAGTTCCTGTTGTCTCTAAGTTATAATCCTTCTCTGGGAGGAGGTTTCTTTCCTTAAATCCTTTTCTCTGTGAGCAGGTTTCTTGGGAGGCTTCTGGAGCTTCCAGCCAAAGCAAAGGTAGAATCTTGAATCCTCTTCTTCCTGAATCCTGGGTCTGAATCTCCTCCAGCTCTTGTTCTTCCCCAACTCTTCCTTCCAGACTGCCATCCACACTCTATCCCATCTTGACTTCCTCTTTGCCTGACTGCCCTCCTCTTTTATCCTAGCAGAGATTGGGCTAATGAGAAATCAGGGGCCTTCGGGAAATACCTCAACCAATGAACTTGCTCCTCTTAAAGGTGCAAACTCCTTTAAACATGTAACTCCCCCCCCCCCCCAAGTCCAAAAGTGCAAACTCGTTTCAAATGTGTAAACTCCTTTTCAGAAGTCTAAAGGTGAAACTCCTTTAAAGGCGTCAACTCCTTTCAGAAGACTAAATGTGTAAACTCCTTTTAAAGGTGTGAACTCTGAGCTAGAGAATTGTTTAGACAACCTGAGTTATCACCTTGTAATCCTAACATCTCCCCCTTTCTTTTGATTTAGAACATAGGGTGGTCATGACTTTGAAACATAAATCCATCAACATGGGAGGTATTACACATAATTACATAAATTACATAAATACATAGTAACATAACACATGCTAGAACTGATGTAACAAATAACATAATCAAGTACACATGGCCAGTACAGTGAAACTGCCAATGGCTCATTAAATCAGTTATGGTTCCTTTGGTTGTTCGCTCCCTTCTACTTGGATAACTGTGGTCATTCTAGAGCTAATACATGCCAAGGAGCGCTGACCCGGGCCCCCTTCCCCCTATGGGTGGGGGCCCCGGGGATGCGTGCATTTATCAGACCAAAACCAACTTGGTGGCTTCACCCCCACCCCTGACTGGGGGCCCCATGTTGGGCTCCAAAATGTAAAGTTCCTGTCATCTCTAAGTTATAAGGAAGAAATCTAAGTTATCAACAATGCTCTAAATTTTTAATAATTAGAGAAATACAAATTAAAGTAATTCTGAAGTTTCATCTTATACCTATCAGATTGACATGGAAGACAAAAAAGGAAACGAGCAAATGATGGAGGGGGAAAAAGATATATTGATGTACTGTTGGTGGAGCTGTGACTTGGTCTGGATATTTAAAAAAATAATTTGGAACTCCATCCCCAAAGTTACTACACTGTGCAACCCTTTTGACTCACTCATAGTACTTCTGATCCTATATTCCCAAAGAGTTCAGAGAAAGAGTAAAAAGGCCAATATATACACAATTTTTATAGCCTACATTTTTGCTCTGTAGGGTATTGGAAACTGAAGGTATTTCCACCAGTCAGGGAATGGTTGAATAAATTGTGATACATGAACTTAAAGGAATACCAACGCAACATAAAAAATGATAAAGTGGATGAATTCGGGAAAACATGGGAAAACTTGTGTGAACTGATTCAGAGAAAAGTGAATAGAACCAGGGGAACAACTTACACAGTAGCAACAACCTTGAACAGATAACCAACTTAGAGAGACTTAAAAACTGAAATTAATGGAATAACCAGCTACAATTCCAAAGAACTCATACTGACACATGCTACTCATCTCATAACAAAGAAGTGATGGACACAGATGCTGAAGGAGACATATCTTTGGATATGATCAATGAATGAATATGCTTTGTTTAACTCCCTGGTCAAACTTCAGAGACCTCACAGATCTTCTATCCCCTCCATTATCCCTTTTCCTATAGATAAGAAAACTGAGGACCAGAGAGGTAAAGGAAACTCAGCATCACATGAACAGTAGGTGCAAAGCTTAGCTTTGAGCCCTAATCCTCTCACACAAAATCCAAGCATCATCCCATTGTACTACTGGTCCCAGGAAGGCAGCCAGAACTGAGGGAAGGCTGGGAATTTCTCAGGCTGCCAAATAATCCTGGGTCCCTGGGTGGATGGTGAAAGAGCAGACTCACCTTTAGCTTTCACATATTGGCCAGGGCTGCAAACTCGATGAGGCACACACAGCTTACAGTCATAATCTTTCATATCAGTGCAAAAATAACCCGGAAAACAGCCACACACAGTGTTGGAGGTAGAGGAACATTCCCTTCTGATCACCAAACTGAGTTCTGAAAGAAAGAACAAAAGGAAGAAGGAGACATTAGGTCAGTCAACCACCACTTATTCAGGACCTACTATGTTCCAGGCACACACTAAAAAGAAAGGTAAAAGATAATCTCAGCTCTCAAGGAGATCACAGTCCAATGCATACAAACCAGTATGTAGCAATAAGATCCATACAGGATAAATTGGAGATGATCAAGAGAGGAAAGGCCCTAAACTTCAGAAGGAAGGAGATTGATCTCTGGCAAAGCTCGGCTTTTAGCTAGAATTTTAACGAAGATAAGAAAGACAGAAGGTAGAGGTGAGCATACAGCCACGAGGGAAAATTCCCAGCTGGGAAAACTATAGAACCCATTGTTCCTGGATCACAGAGTGTGTGTGAAATAGGGGAGGGCATAAAGTGCAATAGGATTGTAAAGGTAGTAAGGGGCTAGGTTATGAAGCACTTTAAAAATTTCAGTTTTGCTCCTAGAGATGAGAGGGAGCCACTGAAGTTTATTGAGTTAGATGGTGACATTTTTGTCTGTGCTTTAGGAAAATCATTTTGGCAGCTGAATGGAGGATAGATTAGAGTGGGGGGAGACTGGAGACTGGCCATTTATTGCAACACTCACAGCATGTATTGCAACACTCTAGGTGT
This sequence comes from Sminthopsis crassicaudata, assembly GCF_048593235.1. Taxonomy (NCBI): domain Eukaryota; kingdom Metazoa; phylum Chordata; class Mammalia; order Dasyuromorphia; family Dasyuridae; genus Sminthopsis; species Sminthopsis crassicaudata. The sequence goes on along the minus strand of NC_133619.1, from coordinate 632,750,839 downwards.
GATGTGAACAGGGTCTGCTGTGTCAGAGGAGAAAAAGGAATATGAAAAGGTGAAATCCACAATCCTTGTAGGTCCTTGTAAGTCCATGAGAGAACTGAAGAAGGAAGGAACTGCTGTGGTTAGGTTCAGGGTGACACAGGCTGAAAACATTTGGGAGCAGTCATTTACCCTTCTGTGAGCAGAAGGCTGGCTCAATTTCTACAGATTCACATGTCTCTGAGTATGATGCTCAACTATACTAAATCACTGGGGTTCATCATACTCTCAGGCAAATCTAACAGACCCTCCAGGAAAATGTCCAGTATTCAGATGCAGCCATTGAGGTCCAGTTGGGAAAAGGACTTTCTCAAGTTCACATTGAGTCATTGAGAGGTATCAAGAAGTAAAGGGAAAGAGGAAGGTAGGAAGCATTCATTTAGTGCTTATCCTTCAATGTATCAGGCATTGTGTTATATAACAACCCTGAGAGGCAGATGCTGCTCCTGGCCTCCCATTTAACAGTTGAAGCAGACTAAGGGCAAGTGTTGCGAAATTAGAAGTGTCTGAAGTCACATATGAAACTCAAGTCTTGCTGACTCCAGATCCAGCACTCTATGCACTGTACCAGCAGCTACTAGAGCCCAAACTTCCCAGCCAAATACAGAGAGAAGGCATTTAGAGCCTGATGGAATCTGACTTGTCATTACATTGAACCCTCTCATTTTAAAGATGAGCAAATGGAAGCCCAGAGAGATAAATTACTTTTCCCTGATTTCCCTCAATGCCAGTGCCTTCCTTCTAAGATAATTTCTAATTCATCATCCTGCCTATACCATGTTTGTACAGAGTACTGTCATGCTGTGTACCCCATTAGATCTCAGAGTCTTTCTTGGTATCCCCAGCACTTAGCACAAGGCTTAACACATAGTGTGTACCTATTGGATGTTTATTGGATGGTTTGCCCAACATCATACAGATAATAAATGCCAGCATCTCTAACTTCTAATCTAGGACTCTTCTCTATGTATCACCTGGTGGCAATATTGAGGGTGAAAATCTTTTCAAACTGTAAAAAGGGATGTGCCTGAGAAAGGAGGAGGGAAAGGTGAAAAGCTCTGAGCAATGAGTTAACCTGCCATCATAGGACCTGAGGTCAAATCCTGGCTCTGCTCTTTAGTTGTGACTTTGGTCTGGTCAAGTCCCAACTTCCCTGGGATCAGTTTCTTCAGTAAAATGAGGATCCTAGATGACATGACTTCTCTGCTCTTTTTCAACTCTGGGTCTGTTACCTATTAATCCCTTCCATATGGACGAAGTAGAGGAGATACTCTGAGGGAAACAGGTGAACAATCCTGGGGCAGGGGAAAAGCCAAAAAGGAGAAATGGGGGAGCAAAGAGAAATGGGAGAGTCCCCAGTACTTTATATTGTTGAGAGTTTTGACATGTTTAAGATGATTTCCCTCTTATGCAAAACAGTCTGTTCAAATAGAGAAGCCCAAATTTCAGAATACTCAGAGCTAACGTGGGTGAGAGAGCAGAAAGCTCTTAGCATTCCCCTGCCCTCTTTCTACCCTACCCTCCTCCCCCTTTAAGGATACATTTGCCCTTCTCCAATCTGCTGTAGCACGGACTCACCTGGCATCCAGGGATAAAATAGGCTAGGACCAAGGAGAGGAGATGCCCTTTGTTCTTGAAAAGCATCTTCCTATTACTATGGGTGAAAATCCATCTTTAAAAATCCATTCAAAGCCCTAAGACAGGGAAATATTAGCAGTGATTCACAGTCTAACATGAATTAATTCCTTGACATAATATCTCCCTGGAAGACAACAAGGGAATGATCAAAAGAGAGTAGAAAGATGGATAAGTAATTTGAAATGCTAGAACACTGCTAGGAAGATGAGCCCAGCTGGGAGTTACAGGGAGAGGCTTGGGGCCCTTAGGAAACAGGTCTTGAGATAATCCTCCTACTCCTATGCCTAGGGGTTAGGAAAGTGTAGACAACATATTTAAGGAGCTGGGAAAGTCCTAGAGCTTATCTCAGCCTCTTTCACAACTTTCTGAGGACCAGCTCTGCTGATAAGTGTCTTAGAATCCTAGATATTTTAAGCACTCTATTCTGAAGTTCCTTCCAATTTGGATGTTCTAGGATTGTGTGAGAGAGTGTGAATAAACTACCTTGTGTTTCCTAAGTGTGAAATGCCATGCTCTAAGAACCAGGAGATTATTGTACAGGACAACATCAATATTATATGATCAGTTTTGATGAATGTGACGCTTTCCAACAATGAGATGACTGATGCCAGTTCCAATGATCTTGTGATGAGGAGAGCCATCTGCCCCCAAAGAGAGGACTGTGGGAACTGAAGGTGGTTCCCAACATAGCATTCTCACTCTTTTTGTTGTTGTTCACTTGCATTTTGTTTTGCTACTCATTTTCTTTCTTTTTTGATCTGATTGTTCTTATGCAGCAAGAGAAGTGTATAAATATGCTTAGATGTATTGGATTTAACATATATTTGAACATGTATAACATATATTGAAATGTTTGCCATCTAGGGGAAGGGGTGGAGAGAAGGAGGGAAAATCAGAAACACGAGGCTATGCAAGAGTCAATGTTGAAAAATTATCCATCTTATGTTTTGAAAATAAAAAGCTTTATTAAACACACACACACACATATACACACTATGCTCTAGGATCTTAGGAAGTAGTTTAAGCCCCTCATGTTATAGATGTGCAAATTGATTTCCAAAGAGTGGACATGACTTGTCCAAAGCCATAAAAAGACAAGCCTGGAACCCAGCTCTCCCAATTGCTAGCAAAGCATTCTCACTGCCTCTTTTCCTGGTCTACAGGACTTTGTCATAAATATCGCTCCTATCCCATCTTGTCTGGTAAATCCAATTCTTTTAACTTCCTCAGAACCCAGCTCTCCCTTTCCCAGGAAAGCTACAGTACTCACCATAGGACAAACTCTGAATTAAATCCAGGGTCCTAGTTGACCCTAAGGCCCCTGAAGAATTTCTTACCAGAGTCACAGACTTTACATGGGAGACACTTCTTCAGGACATGCTTATGTGTGGTGTAAGTCCCAGGATCACAAGGAACACATCTGGTGCCTCTCGTTATGTTACATGGCCTGGCACGCCTGTAACCTAAAGATAACAAAGAGTCAGTATCTAGAACAAGGCATAGGACACCTCCTTTAGAAGCCACTGCTCTCCAGTCTCATTTCCCCTTGATGACACCATATGAGCACCCTAGACAATGTTCAAGAAGCTCCCAAGACCACTTACAAAACTTAGGATGGTTTACTGTGAAAATTAGGAGGGTGCACATCCATCCCTCAATTTAAACCCAGACTGTCAAAACTGGAAGTGATCTCAAAGACAGAGAGAGATAGAGACACGCACCCACACAGAGACAAAGAGAGAAACAGAGAGAGAAAGGGAGAAGGAGCAGGAAGGAGAGAAACACATCCCCAGGGAGAAGAAATCAGATGAATTCTGAGTGCAGAATAAAAAATAGTATTTTTCACTTTCTTCTTTTTTTGTAACATGACTAGTATGGAAATGTTTTACATGATTTCACATACATAAATAAGTTCATATTGCATACATCATGGGATGGGGCAGGGCTGAGAGAGAAAAGGAATTTGGAACTCAGAATTTAAAAATTAATGTTAATGACAAATAATTTTTGAAGGGGAGAGAGAATCAGAAAAAAGACCTTATGGAGAAGGTGGTGTCTGAGTTATACATTGAAGGCATTTTAGTTATAACATAAGAATTATGGGGAATATTTCAAACAAAAAGGACCTGTGATGATGCAAAAGATGCAGAGATTTGGAAATGGCATGCAGTCTAAGGAAGCCAGGTGGCCAATTTGATTGGAATAGGAAAGTATGAGAAGTTAGATGAAATAACAAAACTAGGTGGTTGCAGTAGATAGAACACCAGCTTGGATTCATGATGACCTGAGAACAAATCTAGTCCCAGATATTTGTTGTGTAACCACAAGGAAGTTACATAATTTCTGTCTGACTCATAACTAAATAATGGAGAGGACAATAAGACCTGCATTGTATGGCTGCTGAGAGAATAAAATGAGTAAATATCATCTTTCAAGAAATTATCAGGGGAAACATTCCTGATATTCTAGAATTGGGGATAAAATAAAAATGGACAGAAGCCATAAATCACCTCCTTAAACAGATCCAAAATGATAATTCTCAAAATATTATGGTAGAAATGACCCAATCATATGGAAGCAATTTAGAATTATGTCAAAGGGTATCAAACTGTGCATATCCTTTGACCTAGCAGAGCCATTACTGAGTTTGTATCTCAAGGAAATAAATCATAAAGAAGGGGGAAAGATCCAACATGTACAAAAATGTTCTTTTTGTGATGGTAGTAAAAAATTAAAAAATGAGAAGATCCCCAACAATTGGGGAATGGCTGAATAAACTGTAGTATATGAAGATAATGGAATATTACTATTCTATAAAAAGTGATGAACAAGCTGATTTTAGAAAGGCCTGAAAAAGATTTACATGAAGTGATGCTGAGTAAAACAAGCAGAATCATTTGTATGCAGAATTATGGAGACTAAATGTAAATCAACACATGCTATGTTCACTTCTTTTTTTTCTTTTTTTCCCCTCTCTCTCATGGTTTTTCTCTTTTAATCTGATTTTTCTCTTCCAACAATGTTATGGGCCAGAACTTGAAATAAGGTGTTAAGTCATTGGAATTGAGAGAGACAATGCTTATCTACTTAGTTCACACATTAGAGTTCACACCTTTAGAGAGCATGTATAAGTTAGGAGCCTCAACCAGGATGCACTTTGGGAGATTCACAAGTCAGAAGCCCACAATCCCACTCTCGGAGGCGGAGTTATTTTTCATTCCATTTTCCACCTTTGTGCTGCTGGAAGCTGAAGGACAAACCTTTGGATTCGGAGACATTCAGAGGGAGCTCTTGGAACCAAGGAGAGATAGGCCTCTTTTAAAGCTAACTGGGCCCCAGGAAAAGAGACAAGAATTAAAAGGAACCAATAAAGGATTTGGATTTTAACTCCTAGCTGAATTTGATGAGATTGTTGAACTGAACTGAAACTAATACTGCCTTCAGAAGCTCCCCAGGAAACCTATTTACAGAGAACATTATATTTTATAGAACATTACACAACAAGATTCATAAAGAAATATGTATTTTAAAAGCTAACATATATGTGTAACCAGAAAAAAACCCAATAATATAGAATATATAGTAACATTCCAAATCTCCAAGACCAAGGAGAAAATATTGTAAGCAGCCAGAGCTACAATTAGGATAACACAAAATTTAGCAGCTTCTATATTAAATAAGATATTCTAGAGAACAAAAGTGCTAGGATTACAACCAAAAATCATTTACCCAGAAAAACTGAGTATAATTATTTAGAGGGGAAAATAGATGTTGAATGAAATAGGGGACTTTTTAGTATTCCTGGTGAAAAGACCAGAATTGACTAGAAAAAGAAAGATTTTCATATAAGACATAAGAAAGACATAAAAAGTTAAATCTGAAGGGGTCATCTTAAAGGACCAAATAAGGTTAAACTGCGTACATTCCTTCATGGCATGATGATATTTGTGGCTCAGAAGTATCTCAGTACTTGTGCTGTTAGAAGAAATATAGATAGACAGAAAGCATAGATCTGATTAGAATACCATTTTGGGTTGATATCTAAAGGAGGTGTATGTTTTGGTAGCACATATTCTAAAAAAAAAAATGGAATTCTTTAGAATTTATTTTGTTATTTCTTGTATTCTATAAATTCTTTTTGTGTAGGAGCCATTTCAAGTTAGTCTTTAGGGCAGAAGAAATTCTTTTTTCCCTCAGTGTCCTGAAGATGAATGTCAGTCTTCCCTGTTCCCACAGTAAATTTCTATGGTGGGGTTCTTTCTAATTTGGCAGTTTATTTTTTAAAAAATAAGATGCATTAATGTAAGCACCTTTAATCCTAGGGTGGGATAAATCACTTCTCTACCCTCTGACCAGGAACCCCAAACCAAGAGCTCCACCTTCCAGCAAGTGCCCTTATCCAGCAGTACCCTGCCTTACTTCCTCTGCACTCACTGAGTGCTAGTTGCTTCTTGCCCAGGGCCACATCTTTGCAGCACATCTGGGCCTGGTGTTCCTGATCAGCTGAGGTTTATTCAGTCTTTCTAGACTCATATTCCACATGCAGTTCAGGAGATTAAAGTCTATGGTTCCTGAGGAGGTTCCAGACACACCTAGGTAGCCTAGGTAGGCTTTCCACTTGGTATTTCAATGGAGATATCCTGGAGGTTTTATGCAATTCACTGGAATTAATCCCTAGTCCAGTGTCTTTCTTTGCATTGTTTGAGGTTGTATTGATCAGACTCTTGTTCCATCCCAAATCTTGATTTGTCATCAGTCTATGATCTCCCTGAGGTGCAAATTTGTTCTATTTGTGGGGGAAATCTGGAGAGCTTGAAGTTTCCCAATTTACTTTATCATCTTCCCAAAATTCTTCCAAAATTTATTCTTTTATATTGAAACATCTCCTATAGTCTGCTGCATATATGGTAATTTTTTCTTATGATTTTTTATTTGTTTAAAATAAAAAAATAAAACCCCCCAAAGAAAAAAGATCTATATGTTCAAAAAATTTATAACAGCTCTTCTCTGATGGCAAAGAAATGGAAACTGAAGAGATGCTCATCAATTGAGTAATGCCTGAACAAGTTTTGGTACATAATTTTGATGGAGTATTGTTGTGCTTTAAGAAATCATGAGCAGCTTCTTCTATCCCAAAGAGTAACATGAAATGGCTCCCTACCCAGAGAGAATTTATAGAAGAACTCAAAAAAGAATTTAAAAATCAAATGAGAGACATTGAGAAAACAATTTTAAAATGAGGTTATAAAAAAAAGGTGTAATGCCAGAGAAAATGAGGCAGATAGAGATTACAGAGTTTTTTTTTAATAATTTATTTAAAAGGGAGAGATTTACTGGGACCAAATGGATCCATAGTTTGGTCCCAGGGCTGAATGAGACTATAGTCTCCAAGAATTCAGCATCCAGCCAGCATCCAGCCAGCATCCAGCAGCCAATGTGAGTTTTCCATGACATATTTATACACAGTAGCTAAACAAAGGCAGGGGGGTAGAGTCCAAACTCTGCTGATTGGGAATCTCTAGGCAGGAACTATAAATACGGTTCTCACAGATTGGAGGGGGGGAAAACCATAAATTTTAACAAACTGGGAGTTAAGAAAGTGTCTGACTACAGACACAAAGTCTGGAGTCCTCCTTTCTGAGTTTACACATTGACAATTTATAATCTTAAAGCAAGTAGCCCTGAGTTATATCAGTTTTCATGAACTGGAGTGTGGGGAGTGTGGGGGGTTTGCAAGTAAGGAGATTGAGGCAGAACAATAAAGAAAACCAAGACAGGACCAATTAGGGAACCTGAGGCAGAACCAATTTAAGGAAATTGAGGCAGGACCAATTAGGGAAACTGAGTCAGGACAATATACAATATAATATAAAATGTGGAAAACACAGAGGAATATTATTACCAATTTTGAAACCCCCAGATCAAAGAGAAAATCTTGCAAGAAACAAGAATAAAACAATTCAAATACTCTGGAGCCACAATTAGAATGGTAGAAGACTTAGCAGCAGCCACAATGAAAGGCCACAGATCCTGGAATCAGATCTACCAACAGTCAAAAGAACTAGAACTACAGCCAAAATATTATATCCAGCAAATTTATCTGTAATATTTGACTAGAAAAAATAAATATTCCATGAACTTGCAATTTTCAGGAAAGCCTGAACTCAATAAAAAATTTAATATATGAGGCAATATCAAAGATCAGTTTCAAGGAATCAACATGAACAATTGTTCATGTTTTTGTTTTGTTTTGTTTTGTTTTTTTAACATGGAATTGTATGCCATATGTTTAAGATTGACATCAACAATTGGGCAACTCAAAACTAGGGCAGAGTTAAGATAAAAATTGTAATTATGTTATACAAATGAGGTGCAGAAGAAGAATAGAGGAGGGAGGAAAGGCCATAGTTCTGAAAATCTACTCACATTAAGAATGAGTTAAATAACACTACATAAATATCATTGATTCAAATTGTGTTCCCCCCCCCCTTTGGGGGGGAAGCAATGGGAATAAACATTGAGAAACTCTCCTCTGGGAGAGGCCCCCACAGGGAATCAAGATAAGTGGTTTCATTTAGTTGGAAATCTTGGCCAGGAATAGTTGCAGCCTCTATTGAGGTGAAAATTAGTCCAGAACCACTCCCAGAAGCTTATTCAATTGGAGATCTCAGCCTGATAGTCAGCTCAAACTGCTCCCCAGATCCCAGGCAAAGACTTCCCCATAAAACAGGGGTCTGTTAACCCACTTTTGCTGAATTCTTAATTAGGAATTTTGCCTGCTAAGAAAGCCTCCTTGATGAACAATAAAACTTCCTTTTTGCTACAGATTCAGGTTTGCGAATTCTTTCATATTGGACTTGCCTCTCCAAACAGAGAGAATCTCTTCCCCTATTCCCACACCTCAACATCATGAAGACTATAGCACCTTCAAAAATCTATGAAGAAATAAGGGGGGAGGGATGGGTTTACTAGAAAAGAAAGGGTGTAGAAAGAAGACAAGAAAGGAATCCATGGATGGGGGGTGGGGGTTAAGCAATAGCAAGACAAATTTAGAATTAAAGCAATAAGTCATCAGGGATAAGAAAGATATGTGTGGTATATGTGGGAGAGGGAGATGAGGGGTGTGTGTGTGTGTGTGAGTGTGTGCATGCAAACATAATGATATCCTTTCTTAATTATAAACTGCTTGCAAAGGGTGGGGAGGATGAAAAGGGGGGAAAAAGTAAAGTAAAAATAAAGTAAAAAAGTAAAAAAACAAAATAACAATTCACAAGTAAAAAAAAAAAAAAGAAAAAAAAAGATGGTCACCCATGAATATAAACAAAAGAGAACACATACACACACATATATACTTTCTTGATTTTATATATGTATGTGTGTGTGCTTTTGATAGGGGGTTGAGGTCCCTTTAAGATTGCTTTCTGACTTCCTAACTCCCATAGCTGACCTTGATTCACAAATCCTGGTCAAAAAGTACCCTTTTGAATATCCGGGCCTAGCCCCCACTATCAGCTCAGCTTCCCCCAGCCCCCACCGGATCTGAGCTAACTGAAAAGCCCACCAAGAACTTGGGGTACCACCACCCACAGAGCCCTTTTAGGTATAAAAGAGCCAAGACTGGAGCTCTCTCTTTGCAGGAGCCCTTCTCTCCAAACACATGGTGTCCTTCCGGGCACGTAAGGGTTCCTGCCCGCCCAGCGGCTACCTTTGGCCCTGGGGTCTTTCTAACTGAACTTTACTTCCAAGTTCCTACAGTAAACCTTTTATTTATCAATCTAGGTTTTCGAGCCTGTAAGTTCATTTACAGGGGACATTGCGTTTCATGGGATCTTTGCGTTGACAAATGGGGTTCCCCCTTTCCTTTCTCTCATCACTTTCTTGATTTAGTAATTTGTTGTTATGTTTTGAATTCTCCTTTATGTTCTTCTGGGCACATGACAATGTTCTCTTTTGTTTTGTATTCTTTCTCTATTTTTCTTTTTTCTTATTCTGTTTTTTTAGGGAAATAAATTTTTAAGAAAAGAAATGATAAGCAGGATTACCCCCCTGAAAAACCTGGAAAGACTTACATGAACTTTGTGTGGAATGGGTGCTAGATGCTTCCCAAAATGAACTAATCAGAGACATCTTCAGGTACAAAGAGAAAGCATTTATTTAGTCCCTACAGTGAGAGTTCTAGACACACACCTGGAAGCCATTCCAGCTCCCACCATGTGTTTGTGGAACCTGACCAGTTTCCAATTTGTTGGGATTTAAAAAACAAAAGACCTGAGACTTTTCAGTGAATAGACTAAAAGGAACTAATTATCCTTGACCAATGTTGTCTGTTTCCTGTGGGGCACGTCGATGCTGTTCGAATGGCAGTGCAGAGAGTTGTGGGAATCCCCTTTTTGGTTGGAGGCACAGGTCAATGTAAAAGAATTCACAAACCCGAAATATTAGTGGCAAAAAAGGAAGTTTTATTGGCACTGAGAAGTCAGCTTTGCTAGGAAGGCAGACTTCAGAGTGACAAGAGATCCTACCAGAGAAATCCTGGCAGAGAAATTAAAAGGGTTATCACTGAGAAGAGAATGTTTTCACAGCGGGCAAGATTCCTGGGTAGGCAGCTATGTCAAAGGGAGAGGTCCCTTGACAAAAACATAAGTCCTACTCTGGACTTCTTCAAAAAATATGAAGTTTAGAATTATCCTTTTTAATGGCAGGAATTAGATATGGACCCACACTTAACACCATATACCAAAATAAGATCAAAATGGGTCCATGATTTAGGCATAAAGAATGAGATCATAAATAGATTAGAGGAACATAGAATAGTCTACCTCTCAGACCTGTGGAGGAAGAAGGAATTTATGACCAGAGGAGAACTAGAGATCATTATTGATCATAAAATAGAAGATTTTGATTATATCAAACTAAAAAGTTTCTGTACAAACAAAACTAATGCAAACAAGATTAGAAGGGAAGTAACAAATTGGGAAAATATTTTTACAGTTAAAGGTTCTGATAAAGGTCTCATTTCCAAAATATATAGGGGACTGACCCTAATTTATAAGAAATCAAACCATTCTCCAATTGATAAATGGTCAAAGGATATGAACAGACAATTCTCAGATGATGAAATCAAAATTATATCCACTCATATGAAAGAGTGTTCCAAATCACTATTGATCAGAGAAATGCAAATTAAGACAACTCTGAGATACCACTATACACCTGTCAGATTGGCTAAGATGACAGGAACAAATAATGATGAATGTTGAAGGGCATGTGGGAAAACTGGGACACTAATACATTGTTGGTGGAGTTGTGAAAGAATCCAGCCATTCTGGAGAGCAATTTGGAACTATGCCCAAAAAGTTATCAAACTGTGCATGCCCTTTGATCCAGCAGTGCTACTACTGGGCTTATATCCCAAAGAGATCTTAAAGGAGGGAAAGGGACCTTATGTGCCAAAATGTTTGTGGCAGCTCTTTTTGTAGTGGCCAGAAACTGGAAGATGAATGGATGTCCATCAATTGGAGAATGGTTGGGTAAATTGTGGTCTATGAAGATTATGGAATATTATTGCTCTGTAAGAAATGACCAACAGGAGGAATATAGAGAGGCCTGGAGAGACTTAAATCAACTGATGCTGAGTGAAATGAATAGAACCAGAAGATCATTAGATACTTCAACAATGATACTGTATGAGGATGTATTCTGATGGAAGTGGATATCTTCAACATAGAGAAGATCCAACTCACTTCCAGCTGATCAATGATGGACAGTGTGTTACACCTCTATGGACTACTCTAACCCGGTAGCTCCCCTTTGAGCTACTCTTAATGCCCGTCCGTCGATGGCACGGCTAGGCCACACTTACCCATCTTTGGGCACCAACCCGGATCCCATAGAGACAGACCACCATTAGGTAGGGGTGAAGCAAAAGAGAACTTTATTCTGAGATAGCACATATTTATACCCCACTGATGATATGGGGGAAGGGGAAAGTCCTTTAGGAACCTGGCATAATGGGATTGGCCCAAGAAGAAGGTGGGAGGCGTGGTAGCCTTTGAGAGGAGGGAGGCGTGGTACCTGGAATCAGACACTACCTCATGGGGCTGTGCCCCACCACCATGTAGGACTTGCCTGTGCCTCAGAACCTCCTACATGCCTTGAACTGCATTCCTTGCTTCTAAAGGCTTTTTAAGTCTTACAGACAGAAACAACTACACCCAGAGAAGGAACACTGGGAAGTGAATGTAAATTGTTAGCACTTCTGTCTATCTAACCAGGTTACTTACACCTTCGGAATCTAATGCTTAACATGCAATAAGAAAATTGGATTTGCACACATATATTGTATCTGGGTTATATTGTAACACATGTAAAATGTATGGGATTGCTTGTCATATAGGGGAGGGAGTGTAGAGAGGGAGGGGATAATTTGGAAAAATGAATACAAGGGATAATGTTATTTAAAAAAAATTTACTCATGCATATATACTGTCAAAAATTTTATAATTATAAAATTAAAAAAAAAGGATTAAAAAAAAAAGAATTATCCTTTTTAGAAGGACTTGGCTGTAACCAAGTCTTCCTTCTGGAGAGTGGAGTGAGATGTTGGAGGGGGAAGCTGCTCACTCTTGGCTGGCCATATAGGAAACAAGGAAGAGTCAAAGGAAAGAAGGGTTTCTCAGAAGTGTGTACACTTCAGCCCATCTTCTACATTGCTCTTCTAGTCAAGAAGTAAGTCAAGAAGTCTGAGGCTCAGGTTCCCAGTTGAAAAGAAAGCCAGTGCCCCCAGGGCCTAGTTACTTGATGTTTCAAGCCACTCAATATCAGACCCAGATGTCCCAATGGAATTAAAATCACTTTGAAGGCTTCCTGAATGGGGATCCGGCTTCCCCAAAAGATCAATGGGGGTTGGGGGATGATTTACCTTAGAAAGGCCCAGTCCAGAAAATATGCCTTCTCCTAGACTCTCTGGAGTCTGGGAGACCCTGAATCAAAGGAGACATAATTTCAGAGGGATTATTTCACAGATTAAAAGGGACACAGTTTCACCCCCCCCCCCCAGTCAACATCTGACTTGGCTCTAGGAATAGAGATCATGTGACTTTGTTTCAAACTGAACAATCTTCACCCAATTTGTCCCATTCAAACTGATACAAAAATGAAAATATTGTACACTAGTAACAACAATAATGTAATATGATTGACTGAGAATGACTTAGCTATTTTTAGCAATACAAGTGACCAATTGAAAGGGAGCATAACCCACATCACAATGATCCAAGACAACTGTGAAAGACTTATGATAAAAAATGTTCTGTCTCCCCAAAGAAAGATGCAATCTGAATTCACATTGAAGCACATTAAAAACAACAACAACAATAGCAACCAACCAAAAAAAAAAAAAAAAAAAAAACCCTTTATCTTTCTGGTTTGGTTTTTGGTCTGTTTTCTTTTACATCATGACTAATGATGTAAACACACACACACACACACATATATTTTTATGCCTAAATCAAATTGTTTGCCTGCTAACTGGACCTCCATCATCCCTCTAAACTCTTGAACACCCCCTCCCTCCCCTCACGGTCTCTTTAAGCTCTGAGATTCTATGATTCTGGAATTTGAATGGACACATGAAGAAAGGAAGAGAGCTTGGAAGAGGCAGCTATATGCCAGAGTAAGAGAATGATTTGTCCCAGAGGAAGAAATTCTCTCACTTACCTGGATCGCAAGGGTAACAGCAATCCCCATCCGCTTCATAAAGTCCTCCCATACACTCCAGTGCATGAGCCATAAACATGTTGAGGACCTGGGGCAAGGAAAAGGAAGGCAATGAAGGCAAGGAAGAGAGAATAATCCAGGATGACAGGAAAAGTGGGCTGTGATCTAGATTTTGTCATTCACTGGCCAGATGACTGGAAACAACTTGAAAACCCTCAGGATTTCTTCCTGTTCCAGATCTGGGATCCTAGGATTTAAGCTCTAAACTCTCTCTCTCTCTAATTTGTAACTCTCAACAGCAGATATTTATAAAGGCTAGAAGGGGAGAGGAAGAAAGAAAAGCCTCCTCCCACTGTTTCCAGTGACTCCACCCTACCCACAGACCAGATCCCTGAACTCAGTCTCATGCACCCTACCTTTTTGTAAAACTCCTCTGGCACTTTATAACACGTGGTCTAGTCTCCCCCAGATCCTGCTCAGGTCACAGATAGTCAGAACTTTCCCCTCCTGACTGCTACAAGATAAGTTTGGAATTTGGGGTATTCCTGTTCCTAGATACCTGAGTTTTCAGTTCTGTGTCCCCTCCCCCTCCCACCTTTGTATGAATCCCTGCCACAGCCTGACGCCCTCTGTGTCTCTGATGAAAAGTGTGGAGTCATTCAGCTTGGGAGACAACTTAGTCTATCTTTCTTAGCTGGAACTTGGCCAAAAGTTGATCATACACACACACACACACACACACACACACACACACACACACACACAGCAGTATCCCATCATGCAGCCTCCAAGACTTGCATTAGAGTTTTTCTAACTTTGAGCCTGGTTCTCTACTTGCTTCTTTGGAGCACATAGATGCATATCGATCTGTGTATGTAGGTGTGGGTCTGTATATATTCCTATATATGCTTGTATATCTCAAGCAATGAATTAAAAGTGATGACTAATTAACCAAGCAAAACTATCCCGCTTCAATAAAATGAATAGGTTCCTATATAAAACACAACTGAACTATAAGTACCAATATCTACCACAAGCCTTGCCATAGCATAAATATAACACAAAACAGAATCAAATGAACATAATGGAAAATAAACAAAACAAAACAAAACAAAACATTTTCAACATGTGGTTATTTACATGCACATCAACAGAAATGCAATTTCATGCAAGGCATTTTTCACAGAAGAATGCCTCCCATTGTCAGCTAGATAAATACAACTATATAACATTTATAACTAACTGTTTGCAGATTACTGATCACATCACACCTTAATGTAGTGACTGATCTAATAGGCATCCTTCTCTTGTCCCTGACTGATCTTTCTGTACATAAAGTACATAGAAGCTGGGATGGGGTGATCCCAGAATGATGGTAAATGTGTTTCTACATCTGAGTTGGCCACCATTCCAGGTTGGCTACCAGTACATTCAAGACTGAATGTAATAATCTCTGTATTTCTGTAGCAGCTTTGGGTATGACCAGAGTTGGCTCTTAGTTTAATTCTCCTGCCCTATAATAATCCATGTGGTTTCCTTTACACTCTCAGTGTCTATATCTGAATCAGAAAGTCTGTACACTTGATGGTCTCTTTTTCTCACTTTTCTCACCATAGACACTCCCCCCTCTCAGCTCTCTCCACCTGCTCAATGGAAACTCCAACTGATTCTCCTATGAGCAATAGGTGGTTGTGATAAATAGTCCTTATAGAGTCCTATCCCCCACCACCCCAGTTCTGTGGAGCTATTTTATAAACTGACAAATTGTCTAGTCTCTCACTAGCCTTGTATGAGTTAGCTTTGCTAACATCTCAGTCCCTGGACTGTGAAAGCAGTCTTTGTCTCCTTTAGATGGAGGAATCTGATAGTGTACACAGAAGATGTTTAATAAAAGTTGATTGAGTGACTGAAAGTATTCACTAGGCAAGTACAAGACTGACAGTTACTGGCTGCCTAGAAGACAATCCAGGGTGTCTTTTGGCATGGTGTCCTGGTCCACACAAGTTTTTTGTTTAAAGTTCAGGAACCAACCCATCTGTATTATCTTTCTATTTTTCTTAGGTACTACCACTATGAGTCATGGGAAAGGGCTGCTGGAATCTGCAATGGTGTCATTCCCATCCTTTCTTGGAGACAGCCTCTGAGAACTTCCTTTCAAGACAAAACATGACAGCCTTTGCCATATGTGGGGCTTTGCATCATGTGGGGCCCTCTACAAGTGGGAACTTTGTCCTTCAGAATAGAATTTCTCATCACTTTTGCAAGGAATTGTGGGATGTTGGGAGCTAGTTCTCCAGAGCTGGGACAAATTAGTTTCTCTGTCTTATTCTTCTTCCATGTGTTTTTTCTCAGCATATTGGGTTGAGAGTGGGGCTACTTCACTATACTTTTCACCCCAAATTGCAGGGTTTTACTGAAAGGCCTATAAAAGCCCCACCCTCCATTTCTGTGAGGCTCCACTATATGAGTTCTGTGGGTCAAAAGTTCTTCCTTTTCTCTTCTGTGAGACATTTCTCTTTCTATATTCTACATTCTCTTCCATCTCTTCAGACATTCTACATTAAGTGCCAACAAAGGGCAGCAGGTAGTGAGCTAGGTGCTGTTGGGCACAGAGACAATAAAATGGTCCCTGATCTACAAGAGCTATTTGATACCTTAATTTTTTTTCTTGTCTTGTTATTTTTTGCTGTTTTATCACTTAAAATTCTTTAAAACCCTCATTTGAGGTTTTCTTGATAAAGTTATTGGAGTGGTTTGCCCATTTGTTCTTTGGCTCCTTTCACACATAATGAAACTGAGGCAAAGAAAGTCACACAGCTGGAAAGTGTCTGAGGTCAGATTAAAAGTCAGATCTTTCTGACTTTAGGTCCAGCACTCTTTCCATTGCACTTTGTTACCCATATCTCCTCCAACATTTGTCATTATCTTAGCCAATCCGAGAGGTGTGTAGTGTCTTAAATTGTCTCAGAGTTGTCTTAATTAGCATTTCTCTGATCAATAGTGATTTGGAACACCTTTTCATATGATTAGAAATAGTTTTAATTTCTTCATCTCAAAGTTATTCATATCCTTTGACCATTAATCAATTGGAGAATCTGCCCCATAATTTCAACATGTGGGCAGACAAGAACATTATATCCAGGAGGAAGATTGCTGAGGTAGCTCTTAGCTCAGCTCAGGTTCCTGCACCCCAGCCTTTGCTGGAATCCCAGGAGCAGTGTGAATGAGACTGGACTGATGAGCCAACTCCCACACCTTTCCAGATACCCTCGGAGTTACAGTTAGGTCACTCTACTCAAGTGATCTTATGTATAATTTTCTAATTAGAAGGGGTATCCCCCATTAGGATGTAAATTCCATGAGGTCATTTTCTCTTTATACTTTAGCCCCTAGCACAGTATTAAGTAGACACTTAATAAATGCTTATTGGATCTAATTAGAGCTCATAGATAAATGGAGTAATGAGTGAATTTTAAAATGTCATAAAGAGTAAGTGAATGAAGGGTGGGAAAAGCGATAATGGAAAGATGGTTACTCAAAAGAGCCTATGGGATGATATCATTTGATCCCTAAAGAGGGCTTGACGGGCTCTTTTGTCATTTCTGGATGTGCTCAATCTTAGCCATTCTCCTTAGGCTCCTAAAGAATCTATACAGAACATCTTAACTCTGTTCTGCTGCTCTGCTCTTTACCAGAAAATTCTCAGTTTTCAAGCCAGGGAGGAAGGAGGAAATCAGTGGGTATGTCAGGTTTTAAGATTGCAAGTTCAATTTCTCTGGGGTGCGGGAACAAATTAGAAACCCTACTCTAAGCTAACCAGTCCCATTTCACAAGATAGGTAAGATGTGGCTGTCTGGAGAGGAGAAACAAGGGGAACTCAGAGAGAGGAAGCTCTTGTAATCTAGCAAATGCCTTGCAGCCCATCACATTCCTCACTGGGTGATTATAAGTTTTATTTATTTAATTATAAGATTATGATTCTAATTATAAGCAAGGTCTTAGTTCTGAAAATGTCATGACTAAGAAGATGGGAAAGGGCGCCTTTCAAACACACAATCATCAATACTTTGTGTGTGTGTGTGCATGTGCTAAGGCAATTGGGGTTAAGTGACTTGTCCAGGGTCACACAGCTAGGAAATATTAAGTGTCTGAAACCTCATTTGAACTCAGGATCTCCTGACTTCAGGGCTGGTGCTCTATCCACTGTTCTCCCCAGCTCCCTACCTCTCCCAGTCATCACTACTCTTTGGCCTGCTGAGTGCCTGATACCACAGCTCAAAATATAAGTCATTCCCCGGGGACATGCTGGATCTTCCAGAAGAAATCATTCAGATACCTGGATTCCCCCAAGATGCCATTCTGCCACCTAAAGGTCTCTCTGAAGTGCTCTACCTCCTGTCAAACCCACCTGCCACAGGATAAGGGAGAAGCCTACCACCAGCTGGAGTTTGTGCTGAATTAGTCATATCTAGGAACTTGTCAGAAAAGAGGACTGATATGTGACAAAAATCTGAATTGAATTGAAATTTTTCTTGAATTTCCTTGCTGTATCTAGGACTCTGTGCTGGGCTCTGGAGTGATACTGCTTGGTAAGAGATTTGAAGGAGCAGTTGGTCAGGAGAACACTCAGACAAATTAATTGGGCAACCTCCAGCCTGAGAGTCAGGAGATCATGATTCAGAAGATGTGTGTGTGTGTGTGTGTGTGTGTGTGTGTGTGTGTGTGTGTTTTAAACAAGGCTTTTGTTTTTTCTTTTTTATTGCAAAGGGGGTAAGATGGAAGGGAGAGGAAGTTTTTGTTGTTGTTTTTAATTGAGAAAATTAATTTTAATATATAAAAATTGGATGGAGCATCTGAAATGAATGAGAGCAGGCAAAAGCTGGCATTAGTTTAAAAATAGGATGACATTGGGGTTAGTCCTTCAGGCCCATTCCACTTCTGCCACTTCTACATCCCAATCTTATCCCACCCTTACACCTGGTCTTCCATCGTACCTTAACAGTGTCATACATGGAGGTTAAAAAGAGAAGGCATTAGATGAGAAAAGAGAAGTCAAGGGAAGAGAAACTTAGATTAAGAATTGGTTGGATGGTTAGCCTCAAAGAATAGCCATTCATGGTTCTGGGTCAGCTCGGGAGGAGTTGGATCATGGGTTTTCAGCTTCTTCTGTTATTCTGGGCAGCCTGAGCAGGGTTCTTCCCTGCTTCCCTTTCTCTGTCATGAGCTAGGCTGTCCCAAACTCTAATGAAAGGAACAAGAATAGAAATGAATCCTCCCTAGATAGGGATCTAACTCAGACTGGGTCTTGTCCATTAAGAAGAGAAATGCAGGTTTCTAGCTAAGTTCCTTAGCTAGAATTGCTAAAGTTGGTACAAGAGAAGGCTTTTGACTGAGAAGGGAACATTATAAATTAATATTAGTCAAATGATTTAGCATAAACATTATTTTTCCTCACCTGATAACCTAGCCAGGCAATATCTTTTTGGATTCTGTCATCCAGTGATGTGCCTATTCATCCCAGCTCTGTGTGATCTGCAAAATTCAAAAGCACCCTCTACTATCAAGAAGCACACACAATCAAACTGGGGAGACATAATGAGTACAACTACATATAAACAAGATACCAGGACAAATTATTATCCCTATTTCCTAGATGCAGAAACTGAGGCTCATTAAAAAGTGTTATTTAGATCTATGTTTATTTGTATAAAAAGGTTTTTTATGCTTATATTCAATTAGTTTTGGCAAGTATATGCTCCGATACTTTATACTGTCTAGGTATTTTAAATGGTCTAAAGCGATATTGAATAAAATTACTGACACATAGAGTTGTTTCTCTATTTTTTATTTTTGATTAAATCTATTTTAATTTAAACTTTGTCTGCGATCACAATTATTAGGTATGCTTTTTTTTTTACATACTAAATTCTTCTCCTGACCTTTATCTTGTTTTTGTGTGTCTCTCACATTTTTATAATGTTTCCTGAAAGCAACTTATTGTTGAATTCAATTTTTTAATCTGCTATTTTCATTTTTGGGTAAATTTGTCTCACTCACGTTCTAAGCTACAATTACTTGTTGTGCATTTTCTTCATGATCTTTCCTATTTTCCCTCATTATCTTTCTCACTTGCCCTTCTTAATGTTCTACATTACTTCTCTTCATCACTTTGCCTTCCTATTCCTTAATTTACTTACTCTTCCAAGAGTCTCTTCCTTATCTTCTTATCCCACACAATCCCCTTGATGTCTTATTTATTTCTGAATTGAGAAGACATTTATATCCTGTTTAGATATATGCTATTCCCTCTTTAACCCATTCCCAATGAGACCAACGTTAGCAAGCAATATTTGTAATGAAGATAAGCTAGGAGCCTTCCCAGTAAGATCAGCTGTGAAACAAGGATGGTCACTATCGCCAGTATTATTCAATAGTTCTTTGGAAGTCCTAATAATAATAGAAGAGAAAGAAATAGAAGGGATCAGACTGGGCAACAAGATTAAAAAAAAAGTATCCATTTTTGAAAATGATCTGATGACATATTTGGAAAATCCTGAAGACACAATTAAAAAGTTTTTTAAAACAATATTTTCAGCCAAATGGCAGAATATTTTTTTGGAAAAGTTTTTTTTAATTAATTTTATAATTATAAATTTTTTTGACAGTATATATGCATGAGCAATTTTTTAAATAACATTATCCCTTGTATTCATTTTTCCAAATTTTCTCCTCCCTCCCTCTACTCCCTCCCCTAGATGACAGGCAATCCCATAGATTTTACATGTGTTACAGTATAACCTAGATACAATATATGTGTGTAAATCCAATTTTCTTGTTGCACGTTAAGTATTGGATTCCAAAGGTATAAGTAACCTGGGTAGATAGACAGTAGTGCTAACAGTTTACATTCAATTCCCAGTGTTCCTTCTCTGGGTGTAGTTGTTTCTGTCCATCATTGATCAACTGGGAGTTGGATCTTCTCTATGTTGAAGATATCCACTTCCATCAGAATACATCTTCATACAGTATTGTTGTTGAAGTGTACAGTGATCTTCTGGTTCTGTTCATTTCACTCAGCATCAGTTGATGTAAGTCTCTCTAAGCCTCTCTGTATTCCTCCTGTTGGTCATTTCTGACAGAGCAATAATATTCCATAACCTTCATACACCACAATTTACCCAACCATTCTCCAATTGATGGACATCCATTCATCTTCCAGTTTCTAGCCACTATTAAAAGGGCAAACATTTTGGCACATACAGGTCCCTTTCCCCTCTTTAGTATTTCTTTGGGATATAAGTCCAGTAGTAGTCAAGTGGCAGAATGTTAAAGTAAATCCATATATGTTACCAGCATTTATATATACCACATACAAAACCTTGTAAGACAACCTATTTAAAATAACTCTAGACAATAAAAAATTACCTAGGAATGCACCTGCCAAATCAAACCCAGGAACTATATGAACAAAATTATTTAAAAAAAAAACTTTTTGTACAAAAAATTTAAATAATTAAAGAAATATGTCCAGGAATAGTCAAAACCAGTATAATAAAAATGACAGTTTACTCTAATCTGTATTGTCAATGACATCTCACTTAAATTTCTTTCTTTCTTTTTTTATTTATTATAGCTTTTTATTGACAAAACACGTGTAGGGCAATTCTTTAACAATGACCCCTGCAAAAACTTCAATTCCAACTATTCCTCTCCTTTTCTCTACTCCCCACAGATGTCAGACAATCCCATACATATTAAAGATGTTAAAGTATATGTTAAATACAACATATGTATACATATTTATACAGTTGTCTTGTTGCACAAGAAAAATCAGCCAATTAAATTTCTAAAGCTAATTTTACTGAGTTAAAAAAATGATAGCAAAATTCATTTAGAAGGACAAAAATGTCAAGAATATCAAAGGAGAAGATTCTGGGAAAAATGGCAGATTACATCAGAAAAGCCAGAGCTCTCCAGATTTCATCCACAAAAAAGTGAAATCTACCTCAGGGCAAAATGTAGAACCATAATAACAAATAAAAGTGGGGACAGAACAAGTGGTCATGATGAGAGTTATGGAAGGGGGAACCCCTTTAGGTCTGGCACAAAGATAATTGAGTGATGGCTCAGAGACCCTTGTAAAAGGAATTTACAGGCCTGAAACCTAGATTGATAAAAAAGTTTAGTGTGGGGATTTGGAAGTAAAGTTAAAGATAGAAAGATGCCAGGGCCAGAGGTGGTTGATAGGCTGACAGGAACCCTTACATGGACGGAAGGATACCATGTTTGGGGGGAAGGGCTCCTGCAAAGAGAGAGCTCCAGTTTGGCTCTTTTATACCTAAAGGGGCTTGTGGGTGGTGTCCCAAGTTGGCTCAGATGGGGTGGGGATTGGGACAGGCCCTATGACCAGGATTTGTGAAACAAAAGATCCTAGCTTAAAGGGACCTCAACCCCCAAGAGTAACCTATGACAACTGGAGAAGATCCAAAGAAAGAAACCAGGACTGAGATTTGGTTCCTGAGAAGTATAAATATTTTCTAGTTCGATTTGGAAACAAGGGAGGAATGGTAACTATCTGGGTGGATAGCAGCCACAGTAATTGTCCTCCCCCCAGATTATATGGGCAATCAACATCAAAGAAGAAGAAGACTGATGATTCTGCTGATAAGGAAGGCCATGTCCATTTGTGTTGCTTAGTCTTGGGCTGTGGTGAGAATGAATCAGCACATGCTCAGTGAGTGCAGAAGCAATGGAGCAAGGATGCTGCTGGCTGTGGGCTCTTACAAAAGGATGGAGTTTTTGGTTTCAGTTCTAGAGCAGAAGAAAAAAAAATTAGGCTAGGGTTAAGTGACTTGCCCAGGGTCACATAGCTAGGAGGTGTTAAGTGTCTGAGACCAAATTTGAACGCTGGTCCTCCTGAATTCAAGGCTGGTGCTCTATCCACTGTGCCACCTAGCTGCCCCCAGAAGAAAAAATTAAAAGAAGACTTGAGACCAGAGTCACCAACTCTTCAATACCAGAACAACAGGCAACTATACCAACAACTTGCTACGAATTAAAAAAAAAATTAGCAGACAAAAGAGAAAGAAGCCAACCATAGAAAGATACTATGGGAATAAGGAGGATCGGGTTCATCATCAGAGAAAGATACTGAAATTTAAAAAGCCTCTCCTACCCCAAAGAGTAATATTAGATGGTCACCTGTCCAAAAGAACTCATAAAACTACATTATATGCCAGCCACATTGATCCATATTGTTTTAGCTTATTTAAAATAACTAGACAGTATAAAGTTGGAATGTTTCTGGGCTGTAGGAAACAATGCTTAATTGCAGCCTTCTTGGGGAAGATGGTAGAAGGAAAGGAGAAAAAATAAATTAATACACACACATACACATACATACATATACACATATATATATATACATATATATATATATATATACATATATATATATATATATATATATATATATATATATATATATATATATATACATACATACATAAAAATGCAAAATAAACCTTATGTAAATGACCAGGTATACAGTTACCTCTTTATATTAGTCCTTTGAAAGCTGACTCTGTTCTGTCCAGGCACATACTCATAGTTAATCTGACCTCTCAGAACCCAGATTCTGTTGCCTTCCCTACAAAGTTCTGTTCTGCAATAGCAGCCAATCAAAGCTGAATGTTGGAGGTGAAACTTTTAGCCTCTCTTAAATATCACATGTCATAGGAAATGCCTTTGGTTGAAAAGATAAAAGGATATACAAGTGGAAGAGGGCCACTATTGCTGGGGATGAACTTTGTCCCACTGATAGACAGAGACTATGATTTGGCCTTGAAATTTTACTGTACTCCCAACAATACAATCATGGTTTCCAACTGTCCTGACTCATGGACATCTTTCCCCTTAGCTGATCTGATGTTCCTTATTGCCTAGTTTCTTGCACAGGAACATTGGTGACTGACCCATCAGGTTCAAGGGGGTCATAAATCTTTGCATGGTGGGACACTTCAGCCAGAAACATAAGTGTACATAGGGAGAAGCCAGTTTAGGGTTGTCCCCAATTTTTCAGGTCTCTCTTCCTCTCTGTCTCTGTCTCTTTCTCATTCTCTCTCTGTGTATGTGTGTGTATGTGTGTGTTTAACTACAGTCATCCCTTCCATATCACAAGGTTTTTTTTTTTGGTTATGATTTCAATATATTGCAGGTTGGCATAAAAAATTAAGCGGGAATTTGGGGAAAGTTTTGTGGAAGTCACAGACTATATACCAAGGCCAGCAAATGACACCAAAAAGTTGATCTCTCTAGAAACCCAAGTTCTATTCTCCATCCAGGATATAAGAAGCCATATGGGCCCTCACACTGGATTGCTAAAGTCCATGCAATGTAATTTTATCTTTATTCTGAATTCTTTCCTAATTTGTTCTTTCCTAAATGCTTCATTTGATTCCTCTGGCCAGCTCCTGATTAGAATTGGGGCCCATAGTATGGGAAGTAAAAGCATCTGCCCTAACAGATCAGGCATCAGACCCCTGACCTTTCTCCACAATTAAGACAATTGTAAAGAAATCTGTTCAATTTCTGAGTTGATGTAAGAATTTCAGCAAGGCTTCTTGCTCAGAGTTAAATATCCATTCTTGGGAGCACTGTAACGCATGAGTTTCACTAACTCTGCTTAGGATTCACCTTCTAGTACCTTTGACACTGAATTGTCTCCTTCTACAGCACTTTCTTGTGTGGCTCTAATCTATATTGTAGCTTTCCTCCTTTCTGGGAAGGCCTCTGTGATCAAACTGTCTCCATTTCCAGAAGTTCTTCTCTGATTAAAATTGTCACTCCATTGCCATCAGAGGTTTGCTTTCTTGCCCGTTATAGTTCTATTGGCATCTATGCAATAGATAGATTGCTTGGTACTATAGCCACCTTTGGCATGTTATGCCCATCTCTCTGGAACCTCTTAGCAGCACTAGCCATAGAACTGGAACATTCAGGGAAACCAGCCTCCAAATGCATGTTGATTCACTTGCCTTTATCGTAGGGTGCTGGACACACTCATTGTCCAGAGAAAGGGTCTGCACCATTATTGGGGGAGAATGTTTCTATATGAACCAATTCTCTCACATAAAGAAAGACCGTAGTTCTCTAAACAAGTAGATTGCCTGGAAATTGCAGCAATATTTTCTATTCTTCCCTTCCTAGATATTTCTCTTCTTAATTTGCCTTGCTATCTACCTTGGCATTCATTTTGTAGCTCACTTACCCTTATATAAAATCACAATCATGTCTCAAGTGAATGTTCTCCATCTATCTTCAGGGTCATCCTGACCTTTGGTTGAAAGGAAGGCATTTAAAAATTAGGATTTTCATATCTATATGATATGTGTAATGAATATGCTAATAGTTGAAATTATTCAGAGTTGTCTTTTCTGGCTTGAGAGTCAGAAACACACAAAGCAGCTTAATGTTGGAATACACGGGAGCCACCTGACAGTGGCTACTGGAGATCCAACCCAGAATGGATCTCCTCTTGTGAGAGGATGATGCAAGCAGACTGAGAGGCAGTTGCTATTCTCTGACCTCTCTGATTGAGAGGCCATTGCGTTGTCTGACCTCTCTCCTCTTCCCTCTGCCTCCAATTTATCTCATTCCCAGCCCACAACACCTGTATCAGCAAAGGCTGCCCTGCAACTCCTTCAGACATCATGATCCACAGCTGTGGAGGTTCTTAGAGAATTGACCTGTCCCTTAACAGCTTAACATTATCAATCACTCTCATAATGGATACAATCTTGTGCTGTACTGTATCCATGTATAATAAGTGAAGCAAAGGGAAAATTACAGAAAACTATTCCCATCATAGAACTCTAGTTCTATGCCCTGGGGAGGCGGAGAAAGACACCATGATTTTAAAAAGTCTCTCATCGATCTATTTTCTAGGTCAGTTGTTTTTCCAATAAGATATTAGAACAAACATTTCTTCCCTCCTTCCCATTTTTTCATTCTTTTGAACTATGTTCAAAAAGTTATCAAACTGTGCACACCTTTGACCCAGCAGTGTTACTACTGGGCTTATATCCCAAAGAGATCTTAAAGGAAGGAAAGGGACCCACATGTGCCAAAATGTTTGTGGCAGCTCTTTTTGTAGTGGCTAGAAACTGGAACCTGAGTGGATGCCCATCAACTGGAGAATGGCTGAATAAGTTATGGTTTATGAATGTTATGGAATATTATTGTTCTATAGGAAACAATCAGCAGGATAATTTCAGAAAGGTTTGGAGAGACTGAACTGATGCTGAGTGAAATGAGCAGAACCAGGAGATCATTATACATGGCAACAACAGACTATATGATGATCAATTCTGATTCTGATGATCAACAATGATTCACACCTCTTTTAATGATCTTGTGATGAAGAGAGCCATATACACCCAGAGAGAGGACCATGGGAGCTGAGTGTGTTTCACAAAATGGTATTCTCACTCTTTCTATTGTTGTTTGCTTACATTTTGTTTTCTTTCCCAGTTTTTTCCTTCTTGATCCAATTTTTCTTGTGCAGCAAGATAACTATATAAATATGTATACATATATTAGATTTAACATAAAATTTTAACATGTTTAACATTCATTAGACTGCCTGCCATCTAGGGGAGGGGGAGGAGAAAAGAGGGGATATTTTGGAACAGAGAGCTTTGCAAGGGTCAAAGGTGAAAAATTACCCATGCATATGTTTTGTAAATAAAAAAGCTTTAATAAAAAAATAAATAAAGTAGAGCTCTGTTTCCAGATGGAATGTATAATGTCCCGAGTTTCAGGGGTTTTTAGAAATCCTTCTCAGGACCTGTTTTGTGGGCTAGCACTGCTACCCACATCTGAGTATGGACAAAGTCACAGAGTCCTGCCACGGTGCCATGAAAGAGGCTCCTGCAATCTCTCTCTGACCGCTGTTCCAGCTCCCTACCTGAGCTTCCATCTCAGGAAGGAGCCAGTGCTGTTGCTGAGATCACTGTGGCTACTGCAGCACTGCTTGTGTCCCTGTTGATTCAGTGCCCCCAGGGCCTGATCCTGTGCTGGGGCTCCCCTCTCACCCCCTAGTCTTGCTGAATTGTCCTTGGCCTTTGTGGGCTGAAAGGTCTGGAGATTACTGCCGCTGCTGCCAATTTAGAAGCATGACTGCTTGTTCCTGGTTTCCTGAGGCCCGGTTTGGGCTGGTACAGTCTATACCATGATTAGGCTCCAGACCCACCTCTATGCAACAGACCCCTTCTGCCAACCTTGAGCTGGCAAATTGTTTCACTTTGTCTTTCTATAGGTTCTGGCCCTCTAACAAATGTTTAGAGTCATTATTTAAAGGGAGAAGTTGGGTAAGTCCCTAGCTTTACTCTGCCATTTTGGCATTTATATTTATAGTTCTGTTGGTAGAGTGATAGGAAAGAGTTGCCTTTTCCTTCTCCAGCTCCTTTTAAAGATAAGGAAATTGAGGCAAGCAGGTACAAATGACTTGCCCAGAGTCACACAGCTAGTCGGTATCTGAGGCCAGATTTGAACTCAGGACAATGAGTCTATCTGCTTCCAAGCCCAATGCTCTATCTATTGAGCTAACTAGCTGCTTATATGGACTCTCAAATGATCCTTAGTCATTACCCAGCAGTGGAAGCAGCTCATTTACTTTCTGTTCAGTATTTCTGAGTTGTGTTGACATCCCTGGTATTCCTAGAATCCGTGCTGCCCTCATCTGAGTCGTTCCTTTCCCACCTCTCCCCCAAGCAGGACCTTTTGACAAATATGTTAGACTGATGGAGTAACTTCCCATCCCAGCAGGTCAAGTAGCCTGCATGGTGTATCAGTCTGGCAACTACCCCTGTCAATCTGCCAGGCAGCCAGCTTGTAAGTGAGAGTGACATCCCCACCTTGCCAGGCAGAGCTCCCAGCTCCCAAAGGAGGAGCCTGGGCAAAAATAGCCTGGGGGTCAATGGGCTGGACGGGAACTGATCAGCTGCACCTTGCAATTAATCAACCAACCAACAAGAATTTTTAAAACACCTACTAGAATTCTGCCGGCACCGTGTCCCTGCCCTGGAGGAGGAGTTATATTCTAATGGGGGAGGTAGGAAATGTCATGTATACATCTATAAGTGAGGAACATGTAAATCAAGAGTTACAAAGTAGCTCTGGAAGGAAAATTAACAAGTTTGGATTTGTTCCTGGTTTTACAGGAAAGAACCGAGTACAAGGCTGGCAGGGGACTGAAATGCTGCCCCAAAAAGAGTTTTTTTTTAAAGTATCTGTTTTTTTTTAAAGTATCTGTTATGTGCTTATTATTAGGTCTCCACCCTTAAGAAGTTACATTTAGAGCCAGTGAGTATGGATGCAAGTCTATACAAGATAAATCAAGAGAAACAAAGTAGCTCTGGAAGGAACATTAACAAGTTTCGATTTGTTTCTGGTTTTACACGCCAGAACCGAGTACAAGGCTGAGAGGGGACTTAGTAGCTGCACCAAGCAAGAGTTTTTAAAGCATCTGCTCACTATGTGCTAGCTCTTACATTAGGTCAACTATAACAAGGAGAAAGACACCAGGATTTTAAAAAATCTGTCCTGGATCTATTTTCAAGATAGAGAAGTGACATTCTAATAGGGGTGGTAGTGTATATCTGATACAAGTATATACAAGATAAATCAAGAGACACAAAGTAGCTCTAGAAGGAAATTCCATAAGTTTTGAGGGATTCAATCAACCAGGCTTAGTATTCCAGGCCCTGCCTGGAAAACCAGAGAAAGCAAAAGATACTGTGAGGAAGGAAAGAGCAGGAATGATGTAAAAGATCAGGAAAGGCTTCCTGGAGGAGGTGACAATGGAGCTGACCTTGGAGGAAGCTGGGGAAAGTAAGGAGGGAAAGCACTGCAGTTGCAAGGCATTGCCAGGGCAAAACAGGCAGATTTCTTTTTTTTTTTTTTTTTTTTAATTAAATTTCATTTTTTTATTACAGCTTTTTATTTTTTTTTATTTATTTTTTTTATGGTGCCAATTTAAATAGATTTTATTCTCCAGGACAAGAATTGCATTTCCACTTGTTTATTACAGTACTGATAAAGTGCAATGTTGTTTAACCTCTCCCTCTGCACACATTCAAGTATTCAGAATGCCCAGATTTACACAGTAGCTTAAATGTTACTTTTTAGAGTGCTACTGCCTTGGCTACAAATTTGAGTCCTTCAATTTTTGGAAAGCTGCGTGGAATGCTTTTTCTTCTGGTGCACTTAGTCAACCTCTTCAATGGTGGGTCCAGAAGAAGCCCTTCCAGATGGGGCTGCTCCACCCCCAGGGAACCCACCAGGCATGCCTCCTGGCATACCCCTTGCACTCTGGTACAGCTTAGTAATGATGGGGTTGCAGACCTTCTCCAATTCTTTCTGCTGATGCTCAAATTCTTCCTTTTCAAAAGCAGTCTGGTTCTTATCCAGCCAGTTGATTATTTCATTACATTTGTCAAGAATCTTTTGTTTATCTTCATCACCAATTTTGCCCTGCAGCTTTTCATCTTCAACAGTAGCCTTCATGTTGAAAGCGTAAGATTCAAGAGAATTCTTGGAAGAAACCTTGTCTCTCTGCTTCTCATCCTCAGCCTTGTATTTCTCAGCCTCCTGGACCATACGCTCAATGTCTTCTTTGCTCAGACTCCCTTTGTCGTTTGTGATGGTGATCTTGTTCTCCTTTCCTGTGCTCTTATCCACAGCAGAAACATTAAGGATGCCATTTGCATCAATGTCAAATGTCACTTCAATCTGAGGAACACCTCTGGGTGCTGGGGGGATTCCTGTGAGCTCAAACTTGCCAAGCAGGTTGTTATCCTTTGTCATTGCTCTCTCACCTTCATAAACCTGAATAAGCACACCAGGCTGGTTGTCAGAATAGGTGGTAAAGGTCTGTGTCTGCTTGGTGGGGATGGTGGTATTACGTTTGATCAGAACTGTCATAACTCCTCCAGCAGTTTTAATTCCAAGAGAAAGAGGAGTCACATCCAACAGCAGCAAGTCCTGCACATTTTCAGATTTGTCTCCAGACAAAATGGCAGCCTGGACAGCTGCACCATAAGCAACAGCCTCATCAGGATTGATGCTCTTATTGAGTTCCTTGCCATTGAAGAAGTCTTGAAGAAGCTTCTGGATTTTGGGGATGCGAGTAGAACCACCCACCAGGACGATGTCATGAATTTGTGATTTATCGAGCTTGGCATCTCTTAAGGCCTTCTCCACAGGATCCAGTGTGCCACGGAAGAGATCAGCGTTCAGCTCTTCAAACCGGGCTCGAGTGATTGATGTGTAGAAGTCGATACCTTCATAGAGGGAGTCAATTTCAATACTGGCCTGGGTGCTGGAAGAGAGGGTACGCTTTGCATGTTCACAAGCGGTGCGCAGACGGCGAACGGCCCTCTTGTTCTCACTGATGTCCTTCTTGTGCTTTCGCTTGAACTCGGCAATGAAATGGTTGACCATGCGGTTGTCAAAGTCCTCCCCACCCAAGTGGGTATCCCCAGCTGTGGACTTGACTTCAAAGATGCCATCTTCTATGGTAAGGATGGAAACATCAAAAGTACCACCTCCAAGATCAAAGATCAACACATTTCTTTTGGCACCAACCTTTTTGTCCAAGCCATAAGCAATAGCAGCAGCAGTTGGCTCATTGATGATTCGGAGCACATTGAGACCAGCGATGGTTCCAGCATCTTTTGTGGCCTGACGTTGGGAATCGTTGAAATAGGCTGGTACTGTGACCACAGCATTTGTGACAGTCTTCCCAAGGTAAGCTTCAACAATTTCTTTCATTTTGGTTAAGACCATAGAAGATACTTCTTCAGGATAGAAACTTTTGGTCTCCCCTTTGTACTCCACTTGGACCTTAGGCCTGCCTGCGTCATTCACCACCGTGAAAGGCCAATGCTTCATGTCGGACTGTACAACTGCATCATCAAATCTTCGACCAATCAGACGTTTGGCATCAAAAACTGTGTTGGTGGGGTTCATTGCAACTTGATTCTTTGCAGCATCACCGATTAATCGTTCTGTGTCGGTGAAGGCGACGTAGCTGGGGGTGGTCCTGTTTCCTTGGTCATTAGCGATGATCTCCACTTTCCCATGTTGGAAGACTCCAACACAGGAATAAGTGGTGCCAAGATCAATGCCAACTGCGGGTCCCTTCGACATGGTTGCTGGGGAGTCGGGGGTCGTGGCTGACCGCTGTGGAGAAAGAAGGGCTGCTGCTGCGCTGAGTAGCTATTACAGCTTTTTATATAAAAAACATATGCATGGATAATTTTTCAACACTGACCCTTGCAAAACCTTTTGTTCCAACTTTTCTCCTCCTTCCTCCCATCCCCTCCCTGAGATGGCAGGTAGTCCCATACATGTTAAATATGTTAAATACAATATATGTATACATATTTATACAGTTCTCTTGTTACACAGGAAAGATCAGATTTGGAAAAGGTAAACATAACCTGAGAAGAAAAACACAAAAATGCAAGCAAACAATAACAAAAAGAGTGGAAATGCTATGTTATGGTCCACACTCATTTCCCAGTGTTCTTTCTCTGGTTGTAGCTGGTTCTGTTCATTACAGATCATTTGGAACTGAATTAGATCTTCTCTTTGTCAAAGATTTCCACTTCCATCAGAATACATCTTTATACAGTATTGTTGTTGAAGTGTATAATGATCTTCTGGTCCTGCTCATTTCACTCAGCATCAGTTCATGTCAGTCTCTCTAGGCCTTTCTAAAACCATCCTGTTGGTCATTTCTTATAGAACAATAATATTCCATAACATTCATATACCACAATTTATTCAGCCGTTCTCCAATTGATGGACATCCCTTCAATTTCCAGTTTCTAGCCACTACAAAAAGAGCTGCCACAAACATTTTTGCACATGTGGGTCCCTTCCCCTCCTTTAATATCTCTTTGAGATATAAGCCCAGTAGTAACACAAAGCAGGTGGATTTCAAGGAACACTATAGGACAGTGCTGGAGGAGTTTGAAATGCCTAATTCCCATGATCCTGCTTTTTCCCTCATACCCACAGGTCAGTGGGATTGGCACAGTAGGAGAAAATGTTACAGATAATGGAGGCATATGTCAAGCTTATAAAATAAACTGGATTTCATTTCTTCATTCAGCACCTATTGAGTGCCTACTGAATACAACAGACTGTTGTGTCAAGCTCTATTATGAAATTATGTCCTGGGTGCTTGAAGCCTAACAGAAAGATCTTGGGATTTGGAACAGAGATGGATCACAGAAGTTATCTAGTCAATCCCCTCATTTTACAGAGAGGGAAATTGAGGCAGAGAGAAGGAATGATTTCTCTCAGCTAGCAAGCATAAGAGTCATACATAACTCCAATGAAAGTCCTGTGATTTTAAGCCCAGTGCTCATCCCTGTCACATTTTAGATATAGAGCCAGAAAGGACCTTACCTCATTTAGAAGATAAGTAAACTGAGGCCCACAGGAATGGAGCTACTTGCTCAAGGTTACAGAAATAGTCATCAGGATTTGAACCCAAATCCCTCACTCCTAATCCATTACTATTTCATGCTGCTTTCTCAGGTTTTGCGGGCCTGCCCTTTGGTTGAAGAGAACTTCCATTTATAAGGTTATGTCTGTGGTGTCCCAAACAGGGATACCCAAGGCTATCTTGTGGAAGAGTGGATAAAGCACAAAGCCATGAGTTCAAATTCACACTCAAACACTGATTGGCTGTATGACCCCAGGTGAGACACTTAACCTTTATCTACCTTAGTTTCCTCATCTGTAAAATGGGGATTTTAACAGCGCCTGTCTCTTAGGGTTGTTCTGATGTTCAAATGTAATAACAATTGTAAGGCTTTTTATCACATGTCCAGCACACATATAAATATTAATTATTGTTATTATCATTATTATAATTGTTATTATCTATAAAATGGGAATCAGAACACCTGCCTTTCAGAGCTTTTGGGAGGATCAAGAGAGACAATAAATATTTCTGTAGAGTAGATGGCTTGTGTATATATTTACAGGGAATTTTATAATTGTCTATTATTATTATAATTATGCTGGGCTCATCACAGAAAAATCTTTCGCCAGAATGGGCTCTCCCACATTCTGGGTAACACTGGGCTTACCAGTTTCTCCTGTACACAGGCTTACCCAGAACAAGAAGGGAGAGAACCCAGACTGCCAGGACTCAATCTTATCCATGAAGAGCCCAGCTGTTATTTGAATAGGGCGAGCCTCTCTTGCCTTCTGCAGCCTCACTTCCTTATGTCAAAGGGCCTAAAGTTTTCCAGATTTCTGATAGTCTCACATAGGCTGAGCTACGATTAGAGCAGGGTGACTGGGGCTTCTCCCCAAGGGGGTGAAATGTAGAGGGGGCTGACATACAATCTTCCTCCAGTGTTGCACCACAAAAAAAACTTAGCACTTAATTAGCAATAGAAACATGTTAAAACAAGAAACCAGAAGATGGGAAACTTCCCCAAAAGCCCACAGCCCTTCTTCCCTGACTTGCTCTGGGACAGGTGCCTACTAATAAGTCCTGAGGTCTCTATGCTCCCCTCAGCTGAATTTTCCCAAGTACCAAGATTGCTGGTTACAACTCTCTTCATGGACCTGTTCAGAATATCCTTCACCCAAAGAAAAGTATATTTCTCATCTCTTCAATCAGAACAGGAGTTTATAATGTTCTTTTCTCTAAAATATAATGTTCTCTGAGAGCAGATCTCTTGGGGAGCTTCTGGAGGCAGCCTTAGTTTCAGTTGAGTTCAAAAATCCCAAATGCAGCCAGGGATTAAAGTCCAAATCCTTTACTGTCTCTTCCAAAATCTTATCTCCTTCACTTGGGGCTCAGCTAGTTTTCTCCAGGCCTTCTAGATCTTGGTTTCAGTGTTCTGAAAATTTAAATTTTAATGTGGTAAGTTAAATACAAGTTAGCATGATTATTTAATTCTGTCCTTTTAAAATGAGCTGGTATTGTATAGTAAAATATCTGTTGTGTTATACTAAACCCTAGCAGTAACAAATCATAGCACGTTTCTTATATCATCTTTCTCAACATTGGTTTATTCCCAAATAGGAAAGTTGTTACTCTGTTATTCTGCCTTCCCTACTTCCCCCAGACACGTCTCTGTCTTCCTTCTTTCTTCCGGACTTGTGAATCTCCTCGATTCAAGCCTGGCTCTGAATCTCCCCAAATCCCCAGCCAACACAAAGGTGGAAGTTGGAATGAATCTGACTCTGCCTCCAAGACAGTAGGCTTGTAGGCTTCTGTCCTCTGACTTACGAATCTCCCGAAGTCCATCCTAGTTGCCTATGCTTATATATGGGCTCTAAGGTGTGAATGTGTGAACTAATGTGTGAACTCCTTTAAAGGTGTGAACTAAGTACATAAGCATTAGCACCTTGTTTCAAGTTCTGGCTTATAACAGGGATTAACTGGGCAGTATTGTGGCCCAGGCCCTGCTGACGTGAAAACAACTCTTTATATAAAAGCATAAGAGATCAAGGGATGGAAGGACCATTTTATAGATGTGTAGACTGAGGCCCACAGAAGGAAAAGGAGATTTGCTTCAGGTCCTCTAACTTCATTTGCATTTGGCCAGGCACATTTATAATAGGTATTTTACATTCATGGCTTATTAGCTCCTGTAATCTTCACCCCATCCTGCCTCAAAGGAAAAGTGATATTAATTTATGTTCGTTTGACAGATAAGTCTGAGAGAAGGACGATGACTTTGCCAAAGGTCGCTTGGCTAGGAAGTCACAGCTATCCCATAATTTAAGGCTTAGAACAGATCCCAGCAGCCATCTGGTCCCAGCCATGACTTGTAGTGTCCTGTTGTCTCTCAATTGTAATCCTTCTCTGGGAGGAGGTTTCTTTTCTGTAAATCCTTTTCTCTGTGAGCAGGTTTCTTGGGAGGCTTCTGGAGCCTCCAGCCAGAGTGAAGGTAGAATCTTGAATCTTCTTCCTGAATCCTGGCTCTGAATCTCCTCCAGCTTCCCTGAAGTTCTCCTGGGAAGTCTTGTCCTTGACCCAATCCAGACTGATCCTTTCCAGACTGCCTTTTCCTTTTATCCTCCCAGAGAATGGGCTTGTGGGTACTCCAGGGGCTTGTGGGAACTACTTACAACATGAACTTGCTCCTTTTAAAGGTGTAAACTCCTTTACAGGTGTAAACTCCTTTTCAGAAGTCTAAAGATGTAAACTCCTTTTAAAGGTGTGAACTAATGGTGTGAACCTGAGCTAGAGAATTGTTAAGTACAGACTTAGCACCTAGTAAGAATCTAACAATGACTGAAAAGAATGCCCAGGATATACCATGTCCTAAGAATGGTCTCTCATCGCTGTTTTATGCCCCAGGAAGGAAGAAATCCACAAGTTCTTGAGGCAGCTCCTTGCACTTAAGGGTTGCATTTTGTGGGACATCTTTGACCCCCAAAGCAGACACCAGGCTCTTTTCTGATTTTCTTCAAGTGAAAGCTCTCCACTTCCTTCAAACAGTTCTTACATCACATGGAATGAAGTTGTTTCTGATACTTTTCAACATCCAGTTTCAGAAATTTTTTCCACCCTCATCCCATTGGTCCCCATGTACACAAGGGACTGAAGAAGTCTGAGTGCAGGAGGTCTGGTGGCTTGCAAGGGGCTAGATTGGGAACAGATTTATTCTGGGAAACAAAAGCCACAAACTGCAGCCAGGGACAGAGGGATTCTACATGTGCCAGTGTATTCTGCCATCGGGATGTGGGAGCTGCTACCCGGGGCTCTGGGAGAACACATGTTCTTTCTCCACAGGTTTGATACTCTAGTCTGAATGATGCACTGCAAACCCACTCTGCTACCTGATTTTGCCACAATCCAAGACACCTCCTACCTCCCAATCCAGGCTTCATTCCTAAGTCACCTTCCTAAGACTCTAGCTGTATGTTTCTCCTTCATGACTGTTTACTGAGTTTCTGGTGTTGTCATTCTTGTTCAGTTGTGTCTGAATCTTTGTGACCCCTTTTGCCGTGTTCCCAACAGAGACACGGGTGCAGTTTTCCATTTTCTACTTCAGCTCATTTTACAGATAAGGAAACTGAGGCAAACAGGATAAGTGATTTGCCCAGGGTCACACAACTAGGAAGCATCTTAGGCAGCAGTGAAACTTGGGTCTTCTAGTCTCTAAGACCAGTACCACTTAGCTGCCCATTAATTTAGCAGATGTCTCATACTGTGTTCATCCCTCTTCCCACTTGGGTCTTTAGATATGATGGGGTCCTTGCAAAAATTTAAAGCTTTTTCAGAAATTTTCCATGGCCACAATGGGACAATAATGCACTCTGAGAAGAAATGTAGGGTGGAGTATCCCAAACTAAGCCCAAATTCAATCACTTCAACCTCATAGTCAATTCCAAGCAATCTTCAAGGTAGGTTTTGAGGATTGGTCCCTTTTTTCAGATTGCCCATGTGCCCACTGCTTTCTCTGCTTCTGTCCCATCTATTGTCTCTGCCTGGGGGCAGATACAGGAATAGATGCCAATAGATTGGTTTTCCATCAATTATCAGTCTGGCTGGGGAGTTCTTTGGGGGGATGACTTCCAAAAATGCTTTCAAATGACATTTAGACTGTTATTTAACCACCTAGTTTGTTTTAATTTGCTGAGGCAATTGGAGTTGTGACTTGCCCAGGGTCACACAGCCAGGAAGTGTTAAGTGTCTAAGGACAGATTTGAACTCAGGTCCTTCTGACTTCAAGGCTGGTGCTTTATCCACTACACCAACAAGTTGCCCCAACTACCAAGTTTTAAGATATATGTGTGTGCATGTATGTATGTATATTTGCCAGCCAATACCCTCAATAGAAAGGTCCAGAGCCTGAATGGATGACCCAATTGAGGTGTTTCATTAAATGCAATTCAGCCATATCTCTTAGCTGCTACTGTGCTACCTCTTCCTGGGGATTCCTCAGATTTGCTTCTGTTGAAAAAATCTGTCATCCTGTGTCTCCTTTCCCAAGCACCTCATGGCTGTTCCATGTCTGAGTGTTTCAGACTCAAGCAAAATAAATCTCTCTGAATCCTACTTGGCCTTCTGAAGAGCTGTTCTTTGTGTCCTCAGCATTTGAGTTAAAGTGGAGATTAATTTCACTTCTGGAAGGAAAGATGAATGAATGAGTGAGTGAGTGAGTAAGTGAGTGAAATAAGGGCAAGTATTTATTAGGCACCTACTATTCAATAACCATTAACTCTTGGGAAATAAAAACTAGAGCAAGATACCATCTCTACCCTCAGATAACTTTTATTGAAATGTCACACACTACATAGAGGGGGATGATGATCTCACGGAAGAGAGTTCTGGAGGTTGTCTGAGCAGAACGAGGGGGCAGCTGACGGCTACGTCATTTTCAGGACTGGGGCAGTGCTGAATACTGTTCTGGGACAATACAGGGAATGTTTGTGTGGTACAGAGGCACAATATATGTGAAAGCGGGACCAGAAGGCAAGATGCCTGGGTAGACCCTGGTACCCTATGACAAGACAAAAGATAACACAGGGTTTGGAGTCAGTTAAAGGAGAGAGCAGGATTAAGTGGCTTGGGACATTCTCACCAGTAAGACAATTGAGACCCAGGAAGGGCTCCAGAGAGAAATGAATTAATGGCCTTAGGGAGCTATGGCACTGCCTCTAAGGCCCAGTTTCAGGGAGTGACTGTCCTAGGGCAGGAAGGAGATTCAGGGACAGGACAGGTGATCTGATGCCCAGATTCCTACTGTAGAAAACTTGCATCTGGTTTGGTAGCTTCCACCCTTTCTAGGTCCCACTGGGACTGAGCTGAGTTCATAGAAAACAAAATTATTTCATTCGTGAAGAACAAGAAATCTTTCTCTCACATTGCACAGAAGATGTCCAAGGAGATCCATTTCATAATAAGTGTAAGGAGAGCTGTAATCTGCTGATTGTGAAACCACTTCCTCTTCTTTCATGCCTGATTCCTCCCACTTTCTCCATCCCCTTTACAGAAATCTTACCAGGGACTTCCCTTCATAGGATGCTTTGGGGAACAGTTCTGGGAAGGTTTATTCTATGGATATGATTTTTTATGTGCCTGGAAGATGAGCCTGTGCCCAAATCACCCATCAATAACAAAAATGAGAGATAATTGCTCACAGTCTCAGCCTTGGAATCAGGAGACAGGATTCTGGTTATGTGACCCTAAATGAATCAGCACCTTCAACAACTCTAAGAGAGAGAGGCAGGTTTGAGTTGATGAAGGAAATTTTGGCACTGGGAGTTCCTTACACAGTTCTAGATTAACAACACTGCAAAATGAAATTCATGACACCTCTTTGAGGATAGTTTACCTCTCAGACCTGTGGAGGAGGAAGGAATTTATGACTAGAGAACTAGAGATCATTATTGATCACAAAATAGAAGAATTTGATTACATCAAACTAAAAAGTTTCTGTACAAACAGCACTAAGACAAACAAGATTAGAAGGGAAGTAACAAATTGGGAAAATATTTTTACAGTTAAAGGTTCTGATAAAGGTCTCATTTCCAAAATATATAGAGAATTGATCCTAATTTATAAGAAATCAAACCATTCTCCAATTGATAAATGGTCAAAGGATATGAACAGACAATTCTCAGATGATGAAATTGAAACTATATCCACTCATATGAAAGAGTGTTCCAAATCACTACTGATCAGAGAAATGCAAATTAAGACAACTCTGAGATACCACTACATACCTGTCAGATTGGCTAAGATGACAGGAACAAATAATGATGAATGTTGGAGGGGATGTGGGAAACCTGGGACACTAATACATTGTTGGTGGAGCTGTGAAAGAATCCAACCATTCTGGAGAGCAATTTGGAACAATGCCCAACAAGTTATCAGACTGTGCATACCCTTTGATCTAGTAGTGCTGCTATTGGGCTTATATCCCAAAGAAATACTAAAGAGGGGAAAGGGACCTGTATGTACCAAAATATTTGTAGCAGCTTTTTTCGTAGTGGCTAGAAACTGGAAGATGAATGGATGTCCATCAATTGGAGAATGGTTGGGTAAATTATGGTATATGAAGGTTATGGAATATTATTGCTCTGTAAGAAATGACCAGCAGGATGAATTCAGAAAGGCTTGGAGAGACTTACATGAACTGATGCTGAATGAAATGAGCAGAACCAGATCACTATACACTTCAACAACAATACTGTATGAGGATGTATTCTGATGGAAGTGGAAATCTTCAACATAAAGAAGAGCCAACTCACTTCCAGCTGATCAGTGATGGACAGAAACAACTACACCCAGAGAAGGAACACTGGGAAGTGAATGTAAATTGTTAGCACTATTGTCTATCTACCCAGGTTACTTATACCATCGGAATCCAATACTTAACGTGCAACAAGAAAATTGGATTTACACACATATATTGTATCTAGGTTATACTGTAACACATGTAAAATGTATGGGATTGCCTGTCATCTAAGGGAGGGAATAGAGGGAGGGAGGGGAAAATCTGGAAAAATGAATACAAGGGATAATGTTATAAAAAAAATTACTCATGCATATGCACTGTCAAAAAAATTATGATTATAAAATTAATAATTAAAAAAAAAGAAATTCATGACACCTCTTTGAAAAGCCTTTTACCAAATTCAGCTGGGCCCCAGCATAACCTTTGGGAAGGAGGTGCACCAAGCATCATCATGCCCATTTCACAGGTAAAGAAGGGGA
This sequence comes from Sminthopsis crassicaudata, assembly GCF_048593235.1. Lineage (NCBI taxonomy): Eukaryota > Metazoa > Chordata > Mammalia > Dasyuromorphia > Dasyuridae > Sminthopsis > Sminthopsis crassicaudata. Next base: position 632,711,676 of record NC_133619.1, on the reverse strand, counting down.
CTCGGAGAGGCTACAGAAGAGACCCTAGAGGCTAAAAGTCCTATCTCTTCATTTCTAGATAATGAAGCTGAAAGTCAGAGAGGGAAGTAGTCTTCCTGAGGCCAGAAAGAGAGGAAGTTTCAAAGCCAGGAGAGAATTATTATCTTTCTGGTAGCTGGTGGGTGGAGGAATGAAGGGAGGGATGCAGAGAGAGTAGGAGGGAATATAATGGGAAATGAAGGTGAGCTAAAATAAACAAGGTCAATAATATAGATTCTATATTTGAAAATATGAAAATAAGATATTGGTTTAAACAGATACTTGGGCCAAAAGGAGAACAATTCCTGTCTGCTTTCTCTGTTCCAGAAATTAGATTCTGGATCCCTTGGGCCCCTGGCCCTCAGCTCACTTATTTTGATTAGTTTATGCTGTTGTCCTGAGTCATGTCAAATTTTGGAGGCCCCTGAGTCATATCAGAAAAAAGTATTTTTTCAAGTGAAAGAACATTGAAAAAAATCAGTAATAAAGCCAGATATTTGCATGGATGCTGGAAACAATTGTTTATTTAAAAAAAAAGTCCACTAAGAAAGACAGCTTCCTTTTTTTCCCCTTTGTTGCTATAATGCAGGTTTGGCGGCTAATTTGGAGGTCAGCACTTCTTCCTTCTTATAGTGGTAGCAAGAAGCCAATTCCAGACTTTGCTGAGCCCTGGTCTGATGAGGGGCACAATGATGAGATTCCTGCCTTTGGAGATAAGAAGCACCTGAGTTCTGATTGTCCTTCTATTCTTTACCAGCTGTAAACCAGTCACTTATCTCTCTGGGCCTCAATGGGCCCACTTGTAAAATATGAGTGTTACATTGGTTGATCCCAGAGGTTTCTTATAATTCTAGAAGTATGAGGCTACCATCCCTACAGGCCACCCTCCCATAAGGAAAGCCTCCTTTGGAGTCTGCTCCCTTTGTATTATGGTGGATCCATGGAGAGAAGAAAAGGGGATGCCTCTGATTTCAGGCCCTAGCTTGTCTGACCTGCCTCTGCTGGGCTTGTACCTGCTTGACTTCCCCTCCATGCTGCCCTATGCTTGTCATCTAGGTGGGACCAAGAGGCAGCCAGGTGATGGTGTCTGGCCCTTGTTAGGTAGTGCTGAGTTTCTCAAAATGGAGTCAGGGCAGCAGGAAGAGAAGCAGTTTGGTAGGCAGAGGCTCTTGACTGAAAAATCCATCTGGGTCCCCTCTTTTCTGCAGAGCCTTGGATAGTTCACTTTGCCTCTCCCATCCCCAACTTAAAGCATGAGCTTTTTTGAGAGCAGGGACCATCTCTGGCCTTTCCATCTCCAGCCGTTATCCCAACTCCTGGCACACTTTTGTCCTTGTTCTGTCATTTTCAATCATGTCCGACTCTGTCCTTGATCCCATTTGGAATTTTTCTGGAAGACCCACTTCAAGGAGGGCTATGCCCACTGTCTGCAAGAGGCCTTCCAGTTCCTCTCCTTCTATAAGACACAGACACCCAAAGCAAACTGCGCAGCCACTTCCAAAAGGGCCACTCTAAGGGGCTGGCTCCCTCCTTCCCTGCTCCTGCTCCTGGGAAGAGCCTGTCCTCAAAGGCCCTCCCAGTCCCCTGTGGCAGCCCTGGTAGATGGATCCATGTTGGCCAGCTTGAGGTGTTCACTCCAGAGGAAGATGGCTGCTGCAGAACCTCCTCTTTTCAGTAGGGAATATTAGTTCCCCCTTAATTTATGTGTGAAGAGAATGGAATAGTTGAACTCTTGGCAGTGGACAGAGTCCTGGACTGGGAGTCAGCAGGCCTGGACTCCAAACTCCACTTACTGTGTGATCTTGGGCCAACCACTTCCCTTCAACTCTGAGATAGCTTACAGCTTGAAGGGAAAGAGTCCAATATTCTGTTGAGGGTGTGGGACTGTACATAGATATGTCTTCATAATGAAGAAGACCTTAATGAATGGGGAGGGGCAGGGAGTGGGAGAAGGAAAGGGATTTTTGTTCTGCATATTACAACTGCAGTAAGATTGTAAATCTGTTAAGTTCAGAGATGGGGATGGAGGAGGGGGAGAATTCTCTGACTTGTATAAGAGCTTTGTGCCTTTGCATCCAGTTTTCCCATCTCTATCCTCCTGCTCCCAAGAGATAAAGTCTTTCTGACATGTGGGCTAGCTTTGTTTAATCAAAGGTTTTTATTTTCAAAACATGTGCAGGGATAATTTTTCAACATTGAACCCTTGCAAAACCTTGTATTCCAATTTTCCCTCCCTTCTGTCCACCCCCTCCTCTAGAAAGCAAGTAATCTATGTTAAACATGGTAAAAATATATGTTAAATACAATATAGGCAGACATAATTATACAATTATCTTGCTGCACAAGAAAAATCAGATCAAAAAGGGGGGAAAATGAGAAAGAAAATAAAATGCAAACCAACAACAAGAAGAGTGAAAATGCCATGTTATTATCCACACCCAGTTCTCACAACCCTTGTTCTTTTTGTGTAGATGCTCTTTTTATCTCAAGATTATTGGAACTTGTAAAGTGCTGTTGTCTCCAGAAGCTGCTGGATCGCTCTCTGGGAGCTCTGCTGTGTCAACTCAAATCTCTCAGACAGATTCTTCTTCCTGTAGAGAACCATTTTCTTCAGACAGTTGTCATTAACTGTCGTCCAGAGAAGTGACTTCCCTTCCTGCAGAGAGCTGTGTCAAGCCTGATCTAAAGCAGAGACTGACTTTTTTCCTCCAGAGCTGCCCTCTTTATCCTCCTAGAGAATGGGCGTGGGATAATGCAAGGGCTTCTGGGAAGAACCACTTCAACCAATAAGCTTGCTCCTCCAAAGCACGCAAGCTCTTCCCCAGGAATTCACAAGTCAAACTACCAGAAAAGGCCAGAACTAGAAAATTGTCAAGTACCAACTTAGCACTTAGTAAAACCCAATATCTCATTATCTCATTAGCACTTAGTAAGAACCTAACAGGAACTGGTCTGAATCATCTCCTTGTTGAAAAGAGCCAAGTCTATCACACTTGATTATCACATAATCTTATTGCTGCCGTGTACAATCATCTCATGGTTCTGCTCATTTCACTCAGCATCAATTTATGTATGTCTTAGATACAATATATATGTGCAGATCCATACAGTTCTCTTGTTGCACAATAAAAGTTGGAATCAGATGATAAATATAACCTGGGAAGAAAAACAAAAAATGCAAACAGTTTGCACTCATTTCCCAGTGTTCCTTCTCTGGGTGTAGCTGATTCTGTCCATCATTGATCAATTGAAACTCAATTAGATCTTCTCTTTGTCGAAAATATCCACTTCTATCAGAGTACATCTTTGTACAGTATTGTTGTTGAAGTGTATAATGATCTCCTGGTTCTGTTCATTTCATTCAGCATCAGTTCGTGTAAGTCTTTCCAGGCCTCTCTATATTAATTGCTGGTCATTTCTTACAGAACAGTAATATTCCATAGTATTCATATACCACAGTTTACCCAACCATTCTCCAATTATTGGGCATCCATTGAATTTCCAGTTTCTAGCCACTACAAGAAGGGCTTCCACAAACATTTTGGCACATAAGGTCCCTTTCCCTCCTTTAAGTTCTCTTTGGGATATAAGCCCAGTAGTAACACTGCTGGATCAAAGGGTATGCACAGTTTGATAACTTTTTGGGCATAGTTCCAAATTGCTCTCCAGAATGGCTGGATCCTTTCACAACTCCACCAACAATGCATCAGTGTCCCATTTTTTCCACATCCCCTCCAACATTCATCATCATTTGTTCCTGTCATCTTAGCCAATCTGACAGGTATGTAGTGGTATCTCAGAGTTGTCTTAATTTGCATTTCTCTGATCAATAGTGATTTGGAACACACTTTTATATGAGTAGAAATAGCTTCAATTTCACCATCTGAAAATTGTATGTTCATATCCTTTGACCATTTATCAGTTGGAGAATGGCCTGATTTCTTATAAATCAGAGTCAAATTTCTCTATATTTTTGAAATGAGACCTTTATCAGAACCTTTGATAGTAAAAAATGTTTTACCACTTAATTGCTTCCCTTCTGATCTTGTCTGCATTAGTTTTGTTTGTACAAAAGCTATTTAATTTGATGTAATCAAAATTTTCTATTTTGTGATCAATAATGATCTCTGGTTCTTCTTTGGTCACAAATTCCTTCCTCCTCCACAAGTCTAAGAGACAAACTATCCTATGTACCTCTAATTTATTTATGATCTTGTTCTTTATGCCTAAATCATGAACCCATTTTGATTTTATCTTGGTGTAAGGTGTTAAGTGTGGGTCGATGCCTAGTTTCTGCCATGCTAATTTCCAGTTTTCCCAGCAGTTTTTGTCAAGTAGTGAAATCTTATCCCAAAAGCTGGGGTCTTTGGGTTTGTCAAATACTAGGTTGCTATAGTTATTGATTATTTTGTTCTGTGAACCTAACCTATTTCACTGATCAACTAGTCTATATCTTAGCCAATATCAAATGGTTTTGGTGACTGCTACTTTATAATATAGTTTTAGATCTGGTACAGCTAGGGAGAATGGCTTGAATGCTCACAATAAATTTGAGTCAATTCTCTATCAAATATCTCTAATAATAAGAAAGTATTGTAATATAGCAAAAAAGAGCCCTTGTTCTAGCATCAAAGGAAATGGGTTTGAATCCTGATTCTGCCATTAAACTATTATCTTGATATTTTTCTTTCTGGACCTCAGTTTCTTCTAAAGACTTTCTTCTAAAGTCTTCTAAAGACTTTGAAAGTCAGAGGGACTCCTATAGCTGAGATTTGATAAAGTCTAAACTCTAAAGCCTGTAAGCTTCAATTTAATCCCTCTTCTACATAACAGCTTCTCAGAATCATCAGTTGAAAACTAAAAGGGACCTCCAATTGTCAATTAATTTCATTCAGTCACCTTCATTTTTGCATATTTCAGTGAATAGAGGACAGGAGAAAGAGAGAGAGAGAGAGAGAGTGAGAGTGAGAGAGAGAGAGAGAGAGAGAGAGAGAGAGAGAGAGAGAGAGAGAGAGAGAGAGAGGAGAAACACAGAGAGAGACAGAGACAGACAAATGGAAAATGGAAAGAGACAGAAGGGAGATAGAATGGAAGAAGGTGAAGGGAGACAGAAACAGAGAGAAAAAGATGCAATTTGTTCAATGCTTACTACATGCCAAGCTGTCTCCTAAATGCTGGGAACTCAAAGAATTCCTGGAGCTTACATTCTATTGGATAAGGCAGTGCATAAAAGAGAACTTTTAGTTGACTCCTCTAAGCCTTTGCCAGATTAAACATCCACAGACTTCCATCATAGGATTTAATCTGAAGTCATCTTATCTGTTCACTCATTCATTCAACAACCATTTAAAAAGCATGCACTTTGTGTAGATAACTCTAGTCTTCCTCCTCTGGACCCTTTCCATCACCGTCTCTCCCAAAAATGTGTTGTCTAGAACAGGGCCCAGATATCCAAATGTAATCTGCCCAAAGGACAAAAGGACATTACCATTTCTACTTTAAAAATAAGCAAACTACAAATTAGGGCTTCCTTTACTCTTTTGTTGATTGCTAGACTTAAGAAAGTGATAGCAAAATGTTCATGAGGCATCTTAAACTGTTTTTGCTTATTTTTTCCCTGAGAAATAGGTGTTGAACCCATTTATCTCATATGAAACTTGAAACAACTGGTATAGTAGATGAATTTTTGTTTCCAATTTTTATTGTTCAATTGTTTTCAGTTGTATCTGACCCTTCATGACCACATTTGGAGTTTTCTTGGCAAAGATACTGAAGTGATTTGCCATTTCCTTTTCCAGTTCATTTTACAGATAAAGAAACTGAACCCTACAGGAGCATGTGACTTGCCTAGAGTCACATGGCTAGTAAGTGTCTGGGGCCAAATTTTATTTTATTTTAAAAATAAATTTTTATTATAGCTTTTTATTTACAAGATATATACATGAATAATTTTCCAGCATTGACAAATGCAAAACCTTTTGTTCCAATTTTTCCTCTCCTTCCTCCCACCCCTTCCCGCATGTAGCGTGCTGTTATCTCCAGACAGTTCCCGTTAACTCTTGTCCAGAGAAGTGACTTCCCTTCCTGCAGAGAGCCGCATCAAGCCTCATGTAGTGTAGAGACTTCTCCTATCTCTGGAGTGATGTCCTCTTTTATCCTCCCAGAGAATGGGTGTGGGATAATGCAAGGGCTTCTGGGAAGAACCACTTCAACCAATGAGCTTGCTCCTCCCAAGCACGCAAGCTCTTCCTTAGGAATTCATAAGTCAAACTACCAGGAAAGGCCAGAACTAGAGAATTGTTAAGTACCGACTTAGCACTTAGTAAGAACCTAATATCTCATTATCTCATTAGCACTTAGTAAGAACCTAACACCCCCAGATGGCAGGTAGACCAATACATGTTAAATATGTAAAAGTATAAGTTAAATACAATATATGTATACATGTCCATACAGTTGTTTTGCTGTACAAAAAGAATTGGACTTTGAAACAGTGTACAATTAGTCTGTGAAGGAAATAAAAAATGCAGGACAAAAATAGAGGGATTGGGAATTCTATGTATTGGTTCGCACTCATTTCCCAGAGTTCTTTCACGGGTGTAGCTGGTTCCATTCATTACTGCACTATTGGAACTGATTTGGTTCATCTCATTGTTGAAGAGGGCCATGTCCATCAGAAATGATCATCATACAGTATTGTTGTTGAAGTATATAATGATTTCCTGGTCCTGCTCATTTCACTCAGCATCAGTTCATGTAAGTCTCTCCAGGCCTCTCTAAAATCATCCTGCTGGTCATTTCTTAAAGAACAATAATACTCCATAACATTCATATATCATAATTTATTCAGTTTCCAGTTTTTGGACACTACAAAGAGGGCTGTTGGGCCAGATTTTAACTCAACAAAATGAGTCTTCTTGATTTCAGTTCAGGCACTCTATCTTCTAGATGCCCCCATTCCCATTTTACTGATGAATAAACTGAGACTCTGAGACTGACCCAGGGCTTCCCAGATACTTAGAGGCAGGATTAAGGGCTAGATTTGTCCACCTCCAATAGTAGCATTCCATCTGCTCTGCCATTTTGTCTTAGTCTAAATCTTCCCTAAATCCTGTCCCTCCAAACATCTAACCCATTGGCCTCTTTAGCAATAGGACAGTGCTAAGAGTTTTTGCAATAAAAACATACTAAATATTTGGTCTCTGAACTGTTTGTCACCTCTTTATCTTGTATTCTCCTATTTATTTAGGCAACCCGAGGTGAGATATGAGGGTGTGTGCTCTCCTCACTTGCCTCAATGAAAAAGGGATAGATTCTGAATATTTATACACCAGGTCTCTTATCATACTGAGAGGCAGGACTGTCCCCTCCAGTTCTTCTGTATCCCCCTCTTTTTGGTGGAATTAGAAATCTGGCATCTGCCTTATTCTCAGTGTCCCCATAACTCAAAGGATTCATTTTCCCACAGAAAATCCAAGATTTAAGATATAGGGTTCTTTTTGGAAGAACATGCATAAAATTAGGCTGTAAAATGATAGCCCTCCCACACCAAGTCACAAGAGAACTCCAGATCCTACAATGAAACACAAAATTTGAAAGCTGTCCTTTCAAACACATGCTGATCTCAGGTAAGGACAAGCCTAGAAACAACAGGGAACAAAGCAAGCTTCATATCATCCACAGTGGGGGGGGGCAAAGTAGGACAGACACTGTCCCTCTCCCCCTCTCTCCTAATTTTGCTTTGCCTGAATGAATAGAAGGAGAAACTGAGATTAAAAAAAAAAACAAAAACCAAAAAACAACCTTTAGTATTATCATTTCAAAGAGCAGGAGAGAAGTCCTCCACCATCAGCCTATATAGGTTCTTTGCTATCTACCAGAAGATTCCTCTTCCCCTTCTGCCCCTTTTGTGAGTTTTGTTTTGTTTTCCCCACAACCTCAATTTTGAGGCAATGTCCAGGCTTCACCCCCTCTTCCAGCACAATCTTTATTTTTCTCTACTTGTCTACTATAGTCTGTCTATCTATCTATCTATCTATCTATCTATCTATCTATCTATCTAGCCATCCATCCATCTATCTATATATTTATCTCTCCATCCATCTATGTATCTGTCTATCTATCTATCTATCTATCTATCTATCTATCTATCTATCTATCTATCTATCTATCTATCTATTTCTTCCTCCACTGTTATGGGCTAGAACTCTGAACTTAAAACAAAAAATTCTTACAAGGTACTGAACCAGTGGAATTGATAGAGATATTAGTTAGCTAATTTATCATGGTTCAGTATGATTGATTCTGATCCTACAAGGAGATGTTATGGGCCAGAACTTGACACAAGATAATAAGTGGAATTGAGGAGACAATGGTTAAATCTAATTTAGCATTGATTTAATCCTACAACAAATAATGGTTTCCTAGTGATGTAATGATTGGTTTGTACTCGGTGTGGAGCATATAAGCAAGAAGCCTCAGCCAGGAAGATTCAGAGACATTTGGAGAGATTCAGAGGGCAGAGAAGGAGCCAGGAGCTCAAGCTCTCGAACCAAGGAGAGAGATAGGCCTCTAAGAAAGCTAACCCAATCCCAGGAAAAGAGAAAGACTTTGAAAGAGACAATAAAGGATTTGGATTTTAACACCTGGCTGTTGTTGTAGTGTGAACTGAAGCAAAGGCTGCTTCCAGAGACCCCAAGAAACCCAACAAGAGAACATTACATTTTGGCAAGAACATTATACTCCATTGTGGGAGAGCATTTAGTTCAGTTCAGTTCATAATGAGAACATTTTTGAATCAAAACTTTATTTCAGGGGTAGGCCAAGTATCATGGGTAACTGGTTGGTAAGGATAACTAGGGTGAGGAGAACGAACACTTATATACCATAATTCTGGCCCTGAGCCATGTTGGGAGAGTTAAAAATTGCTATAGAAATGCAGAGGTTGTTAGTTTAGCCACAGGAATATTAAAAGCAGAAATAATCAAAACATCAATGTTGTTGCCTGGATTCAAGGTGCATTTACTTGGAAAGCATTCCTGCTATGTCCTTAACAAGTCTAAACATGCTTATATCAGTGATTTTGCAAAATATATTTGTCAGTAATTTTCATAGACTAGCCTAGGGCTCAGAATTAGGGTCCATTTGTACCCTACATTCCTCCACTTCTTTTCATGGAAAGGGATGGAGATCTTTTCTTCTGTAACTACTTTAGACTGGGAGTAGGAGTAGAGTTGAGCTTGACTTACAGGGTCCCACTTGGAAACATGCTGAGCTTGATGTCTAGAAGTGGTTAAATTAGTATCCAGTGGAAGCTGAGTTGAGGGGGGATTAGCTAATGTTATGGTAAGGGATTATTGTAAACATGAGAGAGGTTGCTTAAGTTGCCAAGAATATATATGCCAAAGTGTAATATTCTTCTCTAAAATATAATGTTCTCTGGGAGAACATTTTTTGGGGGGCTTCTGGGGGCAGCCTTCCTTTCAGTTCAGTAATCACAAGTGCAGGCAGGGATTAAAGTCCAAATCCTTTATTGCCTCCTTCAAAATCTTGTCTCCTTTCTTGGTCCCGGTTAGCTTTCTTAGAGGCCTATCTCTCTCCTTGGTTCCAAGAGCTCCTGCTGCTAGTCCTTTGCCTCTGCCAGTTTCTGCCTCTAGTTCCCTCCAAATGTCTCCACCTCCAAAGGTTTGTACTTCAGCCTCCAGCCAGCACAAAGGTGAAAGATGGATTGAATCTGTCTCAGTCTCAGAAAGCTTCTAGTGTGCTTGTCCTTTCTGGGCCTGACAGCTCCACCTTATATGTTCCCAACTGAGTACACACCAATCATTATATCACTAGGAAACCTTTATTTGTTGTAGGATGAAATCCATGCTAAACTAGATTTAAACCACTGTCTCCTCAATTCCACTTGGCACCTTGTTTCAAGTTCTGGCCCATAACACCAAAGTGTCTAAAAGATGTTAGACATGGGGAGGGGGCTGCAGAAAGCTGACAGGCTGATCAGGTTTCCAGTGGACGTGGAAACATTAATAACACTCTTGCAAATAAGCTCCCTTCCTCCCCAAATACTCTACCAATAATCTATCATTCATCTCTGTAATCTTTGCTTTGCTTCTCAGTCTCAGTGGCCACTGTCAGTCATGAAAGCTAATCTCAAAATCTGAAAGAGATAGAAATTTATTTAGTCTTTTGGCAGGGAAAAAGTTGGAAAGAAGGCGTGACTCTACTACTATCTGTGAGGTTATATTGTGTTGAGTTTAAACGATGGCATAAAGACATCTGCAAAAGTGTACTTATCATTGATTCAGCTAAGCCTGTACCCCAAAGAGATTTTTTTGATTGGGAGGGAAAGAACCTATTTGTACAAAAATATTTGTATCAGCCCTTTTTGTATTGGCAAGGAATTGGAAATTAATGGAAAGCCGTCAATTGGGAAATGGCTGAACAAATTGTGGTATTTCATACTATAAGAAATGATGATTAGACTTAGCTCAGAAAAATCTGGTGAGACCTACATGAATTGATGAATAGTAAAGTGAACAGAGCTAAAAGAACATTGTACACAATAACACCAGTGCTTTATGGTGTTGGATTATGAATGACAGCTCTTCTCAGCTATAGAGTGACGCAATGATGAAAACTGCTTATCCACATTCAGAGAAAGAACTGATGGAGTCTGAATGCAGATCAAAGCATACTAATCTTCATTTGCTGTATTTTTTTCCCATGTTTTCCCCACTTTGGGCCTCGGTCACCTTTTGTAACATGATTAACAGAGTCATATGTTTTACATGATTAAACATATATAACTCATATCAAGTGTTAACTAGAAACCTCCTCAGCCTGTCATCTTCTCTACCCAATTTCTAACCTCTTTCAACCACTTAGGCATATGTACCCTTGGCTATCCAAGTAGCCTCTTTACTGTTTACAATGCTACCTTCCCTAAATCCTTTCTCATTGGATTTGATTCCTCTACTCTCTAGCTAATTCACCTTTAAATGAAGGCTGTTCACTAGTTGCTGGTTTTGAGATTCAGCTCCCATTGCATTCTGCTTTAACCAACTTCCAGGCCTTAAGGTCAGCACTCTTCCAAGTGAGACCCCATAAGGCAATCTCAGTTCTAGGCTCACTCCTGGCTTGAAGCAATTACAGAAGAAAAAATCATAGTTCCTTTTCATTAGAAAAAAAATGGGGAATGAGGGGGGAAATTTGGAAAAAAAAATTTTTAAATGTTTAACATGTAACTGAGTGTGGGTGGAGAGAATAACATGTTATTAAGAAGGGAAAAAAGGCACTTGCTGATTGGCTCACATACACTGTCTTCAGAGAATTGCAGTTTGAGACCTGCAGGCGAGCTAAACTGATTTGGGCAGCTCAAAACATTACTTTTGGTAGACTGAAAATAAACACTGGGTGACATCCTTTTCACCAACCTGCTTTCCTGAAGCACCTCAAAGGTTATCTGAGATCTAAATAAAGTAAGATTCTAGAGCTAGACAATTCTCTATATAAATTCAACAACATTAATGAAAGATAGATAATAAATATTTTCTCTATACCATAGGTTCCAGAATTTGCTCCTCCATTTTCACTCTCCTCTCTCTCTCTATTTCATCTCAAATGGCTTTCTTCCTTCCATTTTCTAAACATCTTCAGAGAATTGATTCTTTTCTTCCTAGAAATTGTAGAAAGTGCTACACATATATACCAGCTGTCTCCCATATTAGACTGTGAAATTCTTAAAAGTAGAAAATCCTTTTGTCTTTGTCTTTCCAGCATTTAGCATAGTTCCTGGCACCCAGAAGATGCTTAATAAATGCTTTTTGATGCATTGATTGTCTTGTATAACCATTGTCTGACAGCCTCCTTTCATCAGTCATGAAGGAATTAGGACTGCTTCCTTTGGAGAAGAGTCAATTCTCTCTATATTTTATAAATGATGCCTTTATCAGAAGCACTTTATTATTCTCCCCCCCTCCCAGCTTTCTATTTCCTTTCTGCACTAATTTTCTTTGTACAAAATCTTTTAAATTTAATATAATCAAAATTATTCACTTTGAATTATAGGAAGTTCTTTATTTTTTTGTCCATAAATTTCTTCTTTCTCCACAGATCTGAAAGGTGAACTATGTCTTGTTCTCCTAATTTCCTTATATCTAAATCATGAACCCACTTCAATCTTATCTTGATATAGGTCTTAGATGCTAATCAAGCCTTGTTTTTATCATACTATCTTCTAGTTTTCCCAGCAATTTTTGTCAAATAGTGCATTCTGACCCCAGAAGCTGGAATCTTTGGCTTTATCAAACACTAGATTATTATAGTCATTGACTATGTCTTGTGAACTTAATCTATTTCACTGATTAATCTAGTAGCAAATGGTCTTGATATTACACTTAATAATATAGTATGTATATATATGTACATATATATATATTTATAATATAGCTAGACCACTTTCATTTGAATTTTTTCATTAATTCGCTCAAAATTATTGACTTTTCAGTCTTCTAGATGAGTTTTCTTATTATTTTTTCTAATTATAAATTAATTTCTTGGAAGTTTGATTGGTATGGCACTGAATAAGTAGGTTCATTTAGGTATGATTGATTGTCATTTTTATTATATTAGCTAGGCCTAACCATGGGTGCCTGATATTCTTCCAACTGTTATAAAACTATACCTTTGGAAAGTACCAGGAGTTAAATCTGTATTGGGGAGAGAGAAAAATTCCTGCTCAGCATGAACATCATCTCTGTGATCTCAGAACTGAGACATAAATCTTTTATAAACTTTCCCAACATCTTTAGATAATAATATGCTTAGGAATGGAAAAAATATATAAAGCTTTTTATTTACATGATATATGCAGGAGTAATTTTTCACCATTGACATTTGTGAAAACTTCTGTTCCAACTTTTCCCCTCCTTCCCCTCACCCCTTCCCTGATATGGCAGGTAGACAAATACATGTTAAATATGTTAGAGTATATGATAAATACAATATATGTATACATTTCCATACAGTTGTTTTGCTGCAAAAGAAGAATCAGACTTTGAAATGATATACAATTAAGCTGTGAAGGAAATCAAAAAATTCAGGACAAAAATAGAGGGATTGGGAATTCTATGTAGTGGTTCATACTCATTTCCCAGAGTTCTTTCACTGGGTATAGCTGGTTCTATTCATTACTGCTCTATTGGAACTTAGTTCATCTCATTGTTGAAGATAGCCATGTCCATCAGAATTGATCATCATTTAGTGTTATTGTTGAAGTAATATAATCATCTCCTGGTCCTGCTCATTTCACTCAGCATCTCTTCATGTAAGTCTCTCCAGGACTCTCTGAAGTCATTCTGCTGGTCATTTCTTACAGAACAATAATACTCCATAACATTCATATACCACAATTTATTCAGCCATTCTCCAACTGATGGCCACCCACTCCGTTTCCAGTTTCTGGCCATTACAAAAAGGGCTGCCACAAACATTCTTGCATGTACAGGTCCTTTTCCCTTCTTTAAGATATTTTTGGGAGGACTTCCAGCCAAGATGGTGGAGAGGAGGCACACAGATGCTTGAGCTCCATGTTTTCTCTCAGAATTTATTTCATGACAAGCCTTGGAATTAATGCATGACCAGAACCCCCCCCCCCCACAAATAATTACCAACAGAAGACATCCTTGAAATTCACCAGAAAAGTTCTGTTTTTGCTTGGGGGAGGGGACGAACAGATTGGGCACAGGCTGAGGGCAAGCACCGAGAGTGAGGCAGGCAGCTCACACTGCTCACACCAGAGTGGGGAGGGAGGCGATCTCTGCCATTTCTTCGAAACGACCTTTATCACAATGTGGATATTCTGTCTTGGCAGCAAGCCAGAAGAGAAGCTGTAAACACCGGACATAAAGAAAAAACCCCCAGAAAGCTAGTGTCTCTCAGGACCTGGCCACCCCCACCCCCACCTGGAGTGACTCAGTGTGTTTTTAGAGCCTCAGAGTCTCAGAGAGCAGACACACCACAGCCAGCGCTGTCTTGCTAGAGCCTCGTTGCTGTCTCCCGAAGTCTGTAGAGGAAGCCTGGTAACACCATTCAGCCCCATTCCCCAAAAAACAGACCAATTGTTTTCCTTATTAATTTGTTTTCTTTGATTCTGCTCTGACAAAATGAACAAAAAATTTAAAAGGGCTCTAATCATTGACAGCTTAGCAGACTTCAAACCCTGAGGCAACTAAAAACAGACTGTCTCCAGAGGAATCTCCCAAAGGGGATATGATCTGCTCTTCAATACACAAAACTCTCATAGAGGAAATCAAAAAGGCTCTCACAAGAGAGCTAGAAGAGAAGTGGGAAAAGGAAAGGGAAGCTTGGCAAGAAAGTCTGGAGAAGTCATCTCACACATGTAAAGACAGAGTGGATAAAGAAATCAAATCATTGAAAAAAAATTAGTGAATTGGAAAAGGAACAACTCCAAGGAAAACAGGATTAATGAGTTGGAAAAAAGAAAACAGCTCTCTAAAGAATAAAATTGATGAAATGGGAAAAAATTCCATAGAAGAAAAAAAAACTCACTTAAAAACTCAATTGGACAATTACAAAAAGATATAAAAAAAGTGAGTGAAGAAAATACATCCTTAAAAGTCAGAATCGAACAAGTAGAATTGAATGAATCAAGGAGAAACCAAGACATAGTCAAGCAAAACCAGAAAAATGAAACAATGGAAAAGAATATGAAGTACCTTCTTGGGAAGACAACAGACCTGGAAAATAGATCGAGGAGAGACAATTTTAGAATAATTGGACTCCCTGAAAAATATGAGGAAAAAAAGAACCTGGACACTATTTTCCAGGAAATTATCAAAGAGAACTGCCCAGATGTTTTGGAAACAGAGGGTAAAATAGACATTGAAAAAATTCATCAATCACCTACTGAAAGGGACCCTAAAATCAAAATGCAAAGAAATATAGTAGCCAAGTTCAAGAACAATTAGACAAAGGAAAAAATATTGGAAGCTGCTAGAAAAAATCAATTCATATATGGAGGATCCACAATAAGGATAACCCAGGATCTAGCAGCATCCACATTAAAGAAGCGAAGGGCCTGGAATATGATATTCTGAAAGGCTAAGGAACTTGGTATGCAGCCAAGAATACTCAGCAAAAATGAGCATCTTTTTCCAGAGAAGAAGATGGATATTTAACAAAATAAATGAATTCCATCTTTTCTTGATGAAAAAAAAAACAGATCTACACAAAAAAATTTGATCTCCAAATAGAGAATTCAAGAGATTTCTAAAAAGGTAAAAAGAAATCTTGAGAACTATATTTCTGCCATAAAGATATATAAAGACCACATGTGTAATTTGTTCTAGAAACTAGAGGTAGAAAGGAAATTATAACATAAAAAAGGGTAAAGTGGTGGTACTACATCTCATGAAGAGGCAAAGGTAGCCTATTATATCTGAGAGAAAAAAGGAGGGAGATGATCACAGTATGTATCAATAGACATATTCAACTTATGGTGAAACTTCTTCCACTTCATTGAAAAGTGGGAGGGAAAAAGTGAAAAGGGAAGGAGTAAGCTAAGAATATAGAAATTGTGAGGAAAAATGGTAAAAATAGGGGGAGGAACTTTAAGGTGGGGGAGGGATACTAAAAAGGGAGGGCTGTGAAAAGCAAGTGGTGCTCACAAGTTTAATACTGGGAAGGAAGGGAGAAAAGTATAAGCAGGAGTTAACAGGATGGCAAGCAATATAGAATTATTCATTTTAACCATAAATGTGAATGGGGTAAACTCCCCCATAAAGAGGAAGCAGTTAGCAGACTGGATTAAAAGCCAGAATCCTACAATATGTTGTTTACAGAAAACACATGAAACAGGGTGATACATAGAGAATAAAGGTAAAAGATTTGAGCAGAATCTACTATGCTTCAGATGAACCCAAAAGAGCAGGGTAGCCATCCTCATCTCAGATCAAGCAAAAGAAAATTTGATCTAATTAAAAGAGTTAAGGAAGGGCATTATATCTTGCTAAAGAGTAGCATAGAAAATGAAACAGTATCTATATTAAACATATGCACCAAGTGTTACAGCATCTAGATTCTTAAAAGAGAAATTAAGAGAGCTGCAAGAAGAAATAGACAGCAAAACTATAATAGTGGGAGATCTCAACCTTGCACTCTCAGAATTAGATAAATCAAACCACAAAATAAATAAGAAAGAAGTCAACGAGGTAAATAGAATACTAGAAAATTTTGATATGATAGATCTTTAGAGAAAGCTAAATGGAGACAGAAAGGAGTACACTTTCTTCTCAGCAGTTCATGGAACCTATACAAAAACTGACCATATAATAGGACATAAATACGTCAAAATCATATGCACTAAGGAAGAAATAGTAAATGCATCCTTTACAGATCATGATGCAATGAAAATTATATTCAATAAAAAGCCAGGGGAAAATAGACCAAAAAATAATTGGAAACTAAATAATCTCTTCCTAAAGAATGATTGGGTAAAACAGCAAATCATAGACATAATTAATAAGTTCACCCAAGAAAATGACAATAATGAGACATCATACCAACATATGTGGGATACAGCCAAACCAGTAATAAGGGGAAATTTTATATCTCTAGAGGCCTACTTGCATAAAATAGAGAAAGAGAAGGTCAATGAATTGGGCTTACAACTAAAAATGCTAGAAAAGGAACAAATTAAACCCCCCCCCCCAGACAAACACAAAACTTGAAATTCTAAAAATAAAAGGAGAGATTAATAAAATTGAAAGTAAAAAACTATTGAGTTAATTAATAAAACTAAGAGTTGGTTCTATGAAAAAACCAACAAAATAGACAAACCCTTCATAAATCTGATTAAAAAAAAGGAAAGAGGAAAAGCAAATTGTTAGTCTTAAACATGAAAAGGGAGAACTCGCCACTAATGAAGAGGAAATTAGAACAATAATTAGGAGTCCCCAGGACCAGATGGATTTATATGTTTATTCTACCAAATATTTAAAGTACAATTAACTCCAATGCTATATAAGCTATTTGAAAAAATAGGGATTGAAGGAGTCCGACCAAATTCCTTTTATGACACAGACATGGTACTGATATCTAAACCAAGTAGGTTGAAAACAGAGAAAGAAAATTATAGACCAATCTCCCTAATGAATATTGATGCTAAAATCTTAAATACAATATTAGCAAAAGGACTACAGAAAATTATTCCCAGGATAATACAGTATGACCAAGTGGAATTTATACCAGCAATGCAGGGCTGGTTCAATATTAGGAAAACTATTAGCATAATCGGCTATATCAATAACCAAATTAACAAAACCCATGTGATCATCTCAATAGATGCAGAAAAGGCATTTGATAAAATCCAACATCCATTCCTACTAAAACCACTTGAGGAATAAATGGACTATTCCTTAAAATAATCAGGAGCATATATTTCAAACTGTCAGTATACATCATATGTAATGGAGATAAACTGGAACCTTTCCCAGTAAGATCAGGAGTGAAACAAGGTTGCCCACTATCACCATTACTATTCAATATTGTACTAGAAACTTTTTGTTCCTTTTGAATGTTTTATTTTGCTACTGATTGGCTCAGCTCAATCATTCTCAACTATGGGATAGTCTCCATTTTAATTTAAAAAGAAGGAGTTGTAGAGGGCCAGGAGATAATGCATTTCAGGTTTTGAAACTTACAATAGATGGGCTTACCAATTTCCCTTTTCCATATACAATAGCAGAGACAGACTCATTAAATATATTGATAAAGATTCTCATGACTGAAGCAAAGGGCAAACTCAGCTATATAATAGATGAAAGACATACTTTTGAACTTATGACAGAAAAAGCATCCCACAATGGAACTGAAAGCATTTGGGAAAAAGGTACTTGAGGACATTGGTATAATAATTTTGCTCTGATGTGCATCACAACAATTTACATCTCTGAGGAAGTGGGAAAAATCTGGGTTTACACATTGGCATCTCGATTGAACTTGTTAGAAAGGATCTAATATTTGTTTGAGTGTGCCATGTTTATTGGAGACATATAAATATATATATTTGTCTCTCTGACCAATAAATTTGAAGATTTCATAAGGAATCCTTGTGCCTGGCCCTGACTTATCACACCCTTAACATTACTGGAGCAGAACTCCAAAAGTGCTCTACTCAGGTCCCAGTGGGGAAAAATTCTTTAAATAGATTATTCAAGGCTGGAGGCAACTAAGGAACTAAAAGACAAAATCATAGGTTAAGTCCAGTCCTTCACTGTAATATTCACTGTAATATTTGATTGGTTAATTCTTAACCAATCAAAGTTGATTGCCAAGCTGTGGAACACTAACTATATAAGGGTTTAAAAATTATAAACCTACCTCTACGATTGTCTTTAGTCTAATAGAGTAATGGCCAAATAATCATATATATATATATATATATATATATATATATATATATATATGTATATATATATTTAAATGCTGGTGTTATTAATAAAACAATTAGATTACTCAGAAATTATGTCTCTTAAACCTCTTTACACATCACACAAGAGTGCTTTTGACAACAGCTCTGTGATATTCTGTGGGATATGATTTTTGTGGAAAATGAGTCTGGACCCAGGTCACCTATTTATCCCAAATAAAAAAAATGAGAGACATTGGGACACCATGTCAGCTTTGGAGTCAGGAAGATCAATTATGTGACCCTAAACAAGTCACATACACTCTCAGTACCTTTAGCAACTCTAAGTTAGAGAGAGTTCTTTCTAGCTATCAAAAGTCATTACTTTGATAATTTCAAGTTTGGATATATAGGTACTTCAGATTTGTTTGGGCTTTCCCATTGTCAGTACTACAAATCAGTTAGCTATGAAACACACAGGCTCTCTGTCTAGGCTGAACTTAGATGGACCAATGGAACAGAGCCAAAAGAAGCCTTTGAATTTGGGCACTAGTATTTAGTATTTAAAACATGAAAAGGGGAAATGGGCTAGGCAGAGGTGCTTGGGCAAGATCTGACATCTAACCACACAAAAAGGATGGAGAAAGGAGGGGCTACTGTAGCTTGACTCAGGCACAGTATATGGGAGGAGAATTCATCAGATTTGAGGCAGCAGCAGAGCCTTGCCCAGGTTTCTTCCAAATGTTTTGTTTTGTTTTTTTTTGTTTGTTTGTTTCAGTCCCAAGCAACTCAGATTGAATGTAAATAGCAATGACTTCTACTTTGACTAGAAACCCTTATAATCTTTCCCTACCGTTTTTTTTTTTTTCATTAATTAGATTTTTTTTTTTTTTTTTTGCTAGGTGAAATAGCATTTCTATTGGTATCTAGTCTTAATCATAGAATGGGTGTTGCCTCAGTCAAAAGGAGACCTACATAGATTAAAAAGGCCAAGGTCTCTCTGAATCCAGGGCCACACCTAGTCATACTGATCTATATCTTGCCAGTATATCCAGATGATTCTGCCAGGAAAAGTAAGGAAGATGTTCTTGCACTATCTTCCCTCCCTTCAATCTCATTCACTTGCATGTCATGGAATTAACTCTCTGATGCCATGGTACTATTGAGGTTCAAAGGAGACCCAAGAAGTTGGGGTCACAGATCAGTGTTGTGAGGTGTCTCAAAAGAATTTGCAGGTTTGAATCTATCTGTAAGTCAAGGGACAAAGTTTATTGTAATTGTAATACCAATTGAAGCAGGCTAAATTCCAAAAGGATTTAACAAAAAAATCAGGAGAAAGAAGATAAATTCACAGGACATAATTAGACCAGAACTTCATGTTGCTTATTTACTAATTTTATTGACTTATATGTATGAAACTTGGTCTATTTACTATTATCTCAGGAACTTGGTTATCCCTGACCAACAGACTTTTTCTGACAGCAAGGACTATAGTACTCCTAAAGCCAGGGGACCTCAGGATTATTGCTGTATCTTCCCTAAAAGCTAGGGGAAGAACTATAGAACTATAGCATTCCTAAGTCTAGGGGCCCTCAGGTTAATTGCAACATTTCTCTAGAAGCTGCACCCCATTAGTACCCAGTCCCACTGGCCAATCAATTTTCAGAATGTGAGAAATTAAGGAAGGTTAAGTTTCCACAAAGCAATTAAGTTTCAATCTCTCAGAAGCCTTGAGCAAATAAGGAATTGGAGAACTAGGAAGATATAGGTGGACTTAGTCAATCAAAAAGAGCCTTGTGATTTTGAGAAAATTACATGTTTAAGATAACAGCCCACCCAGCCCAAATTGGTTGTGGTCAATGACCTGAGTAGATCAAATCAGTACTGGGTTTGCTTAATGGGTTAATTGAATATTAAACAATGTACCTTGTAGGAGGAGTTTTCCTACTAAGGTCTTTTCCCATTAACTGTGGCCATTCTCCAAAGCTCTGTCTTAGGTCTTCTTCTCTTCTCCTTGGTGATCTCATGAGCTCCCATGAATTCAACCACAGGGAATTTGATTCTGATTTATTTGTCTAGTCCTAACCTCATTCCTGAATGCATGTCACTTCTCCAAAGGCTTACTGGACGTCTCAACTTGGATATCTGTCTGTCTCTGATCATGGCTGGAGGCAGAAAGCACTGGTCCAGGGTTAGACAGACTAGTTGTAAGATCTGTCCTATAGAAATCCTTATCTCAAAATGTCCAAAATTGAACTCACTCTTTTGTCTCTTCCTGTGGAGGATACCACTATTTCTCCACTCACCCAGACTCCTCACTCTCATTCCACTCTCATCTCATCATCCAAGTTCTTGGGAGCTTAAGAACCTAGGTCTTGGGGCAACTGGAAACGGACTGTCTGCCCTCTATCCCCCTACTCTAAGCACCCCATACTAAGGGATTCACCCCATATTAAGGTGGGGGGAGTGGGCACAGAACTGAAAACTCAGGAATCTAGGAATAGAAATACTGAAAAGGGGACCCCTATTCTAAGCCAAGGAGGAAGGCTAGTTGTAGCCTCAACTCCTGAAGTCAGGAGCATTCAGAGTAAGACCCCAAGCCATCTGGGGAACCTCTCCCTCTTCCCCTCCCCCCCTCCCGCATTCCCATTTTGACTGTTTTCCTAATTCCCTCCTCCTCATTACTTTACCCAATCTTTTCCTTCTATTCCCCTTCTAATTCCTTGGTTTCCCTAATACTTGATACTCTTAATAACTAGTACCCCTTTCTTCCTTCTTCCCCAGTTCTTTTACATCTTCTCCATGCTCCTAGACTGGATACAAAGGGAAGGCTAAGTCCAGATCCCTTCCTCTACAATTTAATGATGGGCAGAGGATTGTTTAAGGAAATTAGCAACATATCTAAGGAGAGTTAGGTACTGTGTGGTAGGAAAAGAGTAGGAAGGGATCTCTGAGGCTATGGAGTACAACCACTTACTTCCATTGTTAAGTAATTTTTCAGTCACGTCCAGCTTTCTGTGACTCCACTTGTAGTTTTTTTGTCAGACATGCTGGAGTGGTTGGCTATTTACTTCTGAACCAGCTCTTTTTTAGAAGAGAAAACTGAGGCATACAGATTCACAGAGCTAGTATCTGAGGCTGGATTTAAAACTCAGATCTTCCTGCATCCAGGTCTAGTGCTCTAACCAACCTTATCATTTTACAGATAAGGAAACTCAGGCCCAGAAAGATAAAATTAATTATTAGAGTTTTCTTAGGCAGTAAAAGTAGAAAAGGCATAAAATGGTATTTCTTTTTTCTTACAACCCTACAGCCCTCTTTCCCTTTCGTTATTATTTCTTTCTCCCTCTTTCTTGACCTTTTTTCTCTCCATACTTTATTCTAAAGTCTGGGTCATTAGGTACAGAAATGAAGTGGAATAAATATGGAAGTAAAGATGAATTAAAAACTGGACAATAGGGAGACAGGGTCTAGATTTTGGAGTTCATTGATGCAGGATACCTTCCCAGAAGAGGTAAGTCACAGCGCCTTTCTGAATTTTAGTTATCTCATTAATAAAATGGTAATGAAATAGCAGACCTAGTATGAGGATTAAATCATGTAAAGTACTTTGCAAACCTTCAAGGATCAGTTCTGAGGAGGCAGCTGAATGAGAGAGTGTTAAGCGACAAGTCAATTCTCCCAGAGCCTCCATAGCTGTGGATCACAGCATCTGAAGGAGTTGCAAGGCAGCCTTCGCTGACACAAGTGTTGAGGACTAGGAATGAGATAAATTGGAGGCAGAGAGAAGAGGAGAGCCTCTCAGTCTCCTTATATCATCCTCTTACAAGAGAAGATCCATTCTGCAGGTCTGGGTTGGATCTCCAGTAGCCACTGTCAAGTAGCTCCCATGTATTCCAACAGTTCCCATGTATTTCAACAAGAGAGAAGAATGAGTCTGGAGGCAGAAGATTTGGATTGGGATCCTTACTCTGCTACGAACTATTTACATGCCATTCTGTTCTCATAAGACTTAGTTTCTTTATCTGTAAAATGAAGAGCCTATACTAGATAAGCCCATTTAATCTTAAGTCTATTGTATTATGATTTCCTGGACAAGAGTATAGTAGAGTACTTGGATCTATGTGTGTGCACACAGGCATACACACACATGACACACACACATACATGTATGCACACACTTGATTATACAATACACATGTATGCATATATACACACGTGCATATATATGCACATAAGTATACATGGTTATGTGTATGTCTATATGCACATGCAATCATATACAAATCTATTACAAATATGTACATATGTCTTTATATTTGTATACACACATTTCTCTATTATATTTATATATGTAAGCATACAGGTTGGTCTCTTCTCTACAATCTTCAATCTTAGAGAGTTGCCAAGCACACAGAAAGTGTAGGAGATTTGCCCAGAGTGACTCTGCCAGGATATCTTATCTACTTGGCAATCTACCCCCAGGGAATGATTTTGACTTAGAGAAAAGAACATCACACCCAGTGTGTTCCAAAGAAGCAGGTAGAGAACCAGGCTCAAAGTTAGAAAGATATTGGTGCAAGTCTTGGGAATTGCATGATAGGATATTGCTGTGTGTATGCATGTATGTGTGTGTGAAAGAGACAGAGAAAGAGACAGAGAGAGAGAAAGAGAGAGAGAGAGAGAGAGAGAGAGAGAGAGAGAGAGAGAGAGAGAGAGAAAGAAAGAGAACTTTTCTGCAAGTTCCTTCTAAGAAAGATAAACTAAATTGTTTTTCAAGCTGAATGACTCCACTCTGATGAGACACGGAAAGGGTCAGGGTTTGGCAGCTCAGGAATTCATACAAAGGTGGGGAGGAGGAGGCACAGAACTGAAAATTCAGTTATCTAGGAATTGAAATACCCCAAATTTCAAACTTGTCTTTTAAAAGTCAGGAGGAGAAAGTTCCAACTATCTGTGACCTGAGCAGGATCTGGGGAGAGACTGTACCGTGTGATATAAAGTGCCTGAGAAATTTAACAAAACAATAGGGTGCACAGGAATGGGTTCAGGGATATGGTCTCTGGGTAGATTGGAGTCACTGGGAACAGTGGGAAGAGGGATTTTCTTTCTTCCCTTCCTGTCATGGGAGCCATCTTCTAAAAAGTGACTGCTGGGATCTAATACTGAGCAGCTAAATAGAACATGTCATGTGAGAAGACAATAATGATACAAAAAGACGGAGAAAACCTCTACTTTATTTCATCTCTTGTGTTATGACCTTCAGACAGTTATTTCTGATTCTTTGGGTTCTGTTGGCCTTTCCTTGGGCCTGTTAGCTCTACTCAGAGAGTAAGATAAAGACTGTGATAACAAAACATTCCTTTAGTCTCTCAATGTTCTGTGATTCCCAGCTGTGGACATTGGAGAACTGACTCACCCCAGTGGATGGCAATGTACAGACCTTCTGGGTTCCACACTTAAGCATGGTCCTCAATACCTACCTTTCTCCTAGCTTTCAAAGATTTCAGCTGTTGGGAGTAAAAACTAGTCAGAGAGATAGCTTAGAGATTAAATCCCAGGATCCCAGGTCTGGAATTGGAAGAGGTCTTGGGGGTTTTCAAGTTCAGTCTCCAGTCATCTAGGCAGTGAATGACAGGATCAAGATTAGGACAAGATTTTCCTGACATCCTGAGTTATTTTCTCTCCTTTGTCCTCATTACCTCCTTTTTCCTTGCCCAAGATGTTCAACATGCTTTTGGCTGGCTATTGAATTCAAGCACCGGAGTGCATGTGGGATTGTATGAAATGGACAGGGAGTGCTGCTACCCTTGCCATCCAGGTAATTGAAAGAATTTCTTCTTCTAGGACAAATCATTTTCTTACTCTGGTAAATGGCTGCCCCTTTAAGGCTCTCTTTTTTAGAATGTGTTCATTCCAGACTTCCGGCCAAGATGGCGGCATGGAGGCAGACAGCTGCTTGAGCTCCGCGTTTTCTCTCAGAACTTACTTCATGACAAGCCTCAGAGTTAATGCTTGATGAGAAAGAAATCCACAAATAATCACCAAGAGAAGACATCCTTGAAATTCGCCAGAAAAGGTCTGTGCTTGCTCAGGGGAGGGTCAATCAGACTGGGTGCAGATTGAGGGCAGGCAAGCCAGAGTGAGACAGGCAGCTCACACAGCTCAGACCAGAGGGGGAGGGGTAAGATCACTGCCGTTTCTGCAAAAAGGCTTTTACCCCACTGTGGATACTCCATCTTGGCAGCAAGCCAGGATCAGTGGAGAGGGTGTAAACACCGGAGGTGAAGATTAAAACCCTGGAAAGCTAGTGTCTCTCAGAACCCGGCCACCCCCAACCCTCACCTGGACTGACTCAGTTCATTCCAGAGCCTCAGAGCGCAGACTCAGCGCAGCCATGGCTGTCCTGTTAGTGCCTTGCTGTTGCCCTCCCCTCCCCCCCAGTCTGTAGAGGAAGCCCATTAATACCATCCAGCCCCATCCCCCCCAAAACAGACCAATTGTTTCTCTTGTCAATTTGTTTTCTTCAATTCCCACTCTGACAAAATGAACAAAAAATTCAAAAGGGATCTAACCATTGACAGCTTCTGTATGGAGAGAGAGCAGCCTTCAAACACTGAGGAGATTAAAAACAGACTGTCCCCAGAGGAATCCCCTAAGGGGCATATAAGCTGCTTCTCAATACAAAAGAATCTTATAGAGGAAATCAAAAAGGCTCTCACAAGAGAGCTAGAAGAGAAATGGGAAGCTTGACAAGAGGGCCTGGAGAAGTCATCCCACGCATTTAAAGATAGAGTGGATAAAGAAATCAAATCATTGAGAAACAAGATTAGTGAGCTGGAAAAGGTAAACAACTCCAAGGAAAACAGGATTAGTGAGCTGGAAAAAGAAAACAGCTCTCTAAAAAATAAAATGGATAAAATGGAAAAAAATTCCATAGAAGATAAAAACTTAATTGGACAATTACAAAAAGATATTAAAAAAGTGAGTGAAGAAAATACATCATTGAAAATTAGACTGGAACAAGTAGAAATGAATGACTCAAGGAGAAACCAAGAGGTAGTCAAGCAAAACCAGAGAAATAAAACAATTGAAAAGAATGTCAAGTACCTTATTAGAAAGACAACAGACCTGGAAAACAGATCCAGGAGAGACAATTTGAGAATAATCGGACTCCCTGAAAAATGTGAGGAAAAAAAGAGCTTGGACACCATTTTCGAGGAAATTATCAAAGAGAACTGCCCAGACATTCTGGAAACAGAGGGTAAAATAGACATTGAAAAAATTCATCGATCACCTACTGAAAGGGACCCTAAAATCAAAACGCCAAGAAATATAGTGGCCAAGTTCAAGAACCATCAGACAAAGGAAAAGATATTGGAAGCTGCTAGAAAAAAACAATTCAGATATGGAGGATCCACAATAAGGATAACCCAGGATCTAGCAGCGTCCACATTAAAAGAACGCAGGGCCTGGAACATGATATTCTGAAAGGCTAAGGAACTTGGTATGCAGCCAAGAATAACTTACCCAGCAAGAACGAGCATCGTTTTCCAGGGAAGAAAATGGACATTTAACGAAATAAATGAATTCCATCTATTTTTGATGAAAAAACCAGACCTACATAAAAGGTTTGATCTTCAAATACAGAACTCAAGAGATTTCTAAAAAGGTAAAAAGAAATCTTGAGAACTATATTTCTGTCAAAAAAATATGTAAAGAACATATGTATAATTTGTCCTGGAAACTAGAGGTGGAAAGGAAATTATATCATAAAAAAGTGTAAAGTGATGGTACTACATCTCATGAAGAGGCAAAGGTAACCTATTATATCTGAGAGAAAGAAAGGAGGGAGATGAACATAGTGTGTATCAATAGACATATTCAATTTATGGTGAAACTTCTTCCACTTCATTGAAAAGTGAGAGACAAGGAGTAAGCTAAGGGGAAGGGAATACAGAAATTGTGAGAAAAAGGGGTAAAATAAGGGAAGTAACTGTAAGGTGCGGGAGGGATACTAAAAAGGGAGGGCTGTGAAAAGCAAGTGGTGTTCACAAATTTAATACTGGGTAGAGGGGTAAGAGGGAAGGAAAGGAGAAAAGCATAAGCAGGGGTTAACAGGATGGCAAGCAATATAGAATTAGTCATTCTAACCATAAATGTGAATGGGGTAAACTCCCTCATAAAGAGGAAGCAATTAGCAGATTGGATCGTAAGTCAGAATCCTATTATATATTGTTTACAGGAAACACACCTGAAACAGGGTGATACTTTCAAACTAAAAATAAAAGGGTGGAGCAGAATCTACTATGCTTCAGGCAAAGCCAAAAAAGCAGGGGTAGCCATCCTCATCTCAGATCAAGCAAAAACAAAAATTGATCTAATTCAAAGAGATAAGGAAGGACATTATATCCTACTAAAGGGTAGCATCAATAATGAAGCAGTATCAATATTAAACATATACACACCAAGTGGTGCAGCATCTAAATTCTTAAAAGAGAAATTAAGAGAGCTGCAAGAAGAAAGACAGCAAAACTATAATAGTGAGAGATCTCAACCTTGCACTCTCAGAATTAGATAAATAAATAAGAAATAAGAATAATAAATAAGAAAGAAGTCAAAGAGGTAAATAGAATACTAGAAAAGTTCTCTTTGGAGAAAGCTAAATGGAGACAGAAAGGAGTACACTTTCTTCTTAGCAGTTCATGGAACCTATACAAAAATTGATCATATACTAGGGCATAAAAACCTCAAAATCAAATGCAGTAAGGCAGAAATAGTAAATGCATCCTTTTCAGACCATAATGCAATCAAAATAACATTCAATAAAAAGACAGGGGAAAATAGACCAAAAAATAATTAGAAACTAAATAATCTTATACTAAAGAATGATTGGGTAAAACAGCAAATCATAGACATAATTAATAACTTCACCCAAGAAAATGACAATAATGAGACATCATACCAAAATGTGTGGGATACAGCCAAACCAGTAATAAGGGAAAGCTTTATATCTCTACAAGCCTACTTGCATAAAATAGAGAAAGAGAGGGCAAAGAATTGGGCTTACAACTAAAAATGCTAGAAAAGGAACAAATTAAAAACCCCCAGACAAACACAAAACTTGAAATTCTAAAATTAAAAGGTGAGATTAATAAAATTGAAAGTAAAAAAACTATTGAATTAATTAATAAAACTAAGAGTTGGTTCTATGAAAAAACCAACAAAATAGACAAACCCTTAGTAAATATGATTAAAAAAAGGAAAGATAAAAAGCAAATTGTTAGTCTTGAAAATGAAAAGGGAGAACTCACCACTAATGAAGAGGAAATCAGAACAATAGTTAGGAGCTACTTTGCTCAACTTTATGCCAATAAATTCGATAACTTAAATGAAATAGAAGAATACCTTCAAAAATATAGCTTGCCCAGATTAACAGAGGAAGAAGTAAGTAGTCTAAATAGTCCCATCTCAGAAAAAGAAATAGAACAAGCTATTAACCAATTCCGTAAGAAAAAATCCCCAGGACCAGATGGATTCACATGTGAATTCTATCAAACATTTAAAGAACAACTAACTCCAATGCTATATAAACTATTTGAAAAAATAGGGATTGAAGGAGTCCCACCAAATTCCTTTTATGACACAGACATGGTACTGATACCTAAACCAGGTAGAATTAAAACTGAGAAAGAAAACTATAGACCAATTTCCTTAATGAATATTGATGCAAAAAGACTTCAGAAAATCATCCTCAGGATAATACACTATGATCAAGTAGGACTTATACCAGGAATGCAGGGCTGGTTTAATATTAGGAAAACTATTAGTATAATTGACCATATTAATAATCAAATTAATAAAAACCATATGATCATCTCAATAGATGCAGAAAAAGCATTTGATAAAATCCAACATTGATTCCTACTAAAAACGCTTGAGAGTATAGGAATAAATGGACTATTCCTTAAAATAATAACGAGCATATATTTAAAACCGTCAGCAAACATCATATGTAATGGCGATAAACTAGAACCTTTCCCTGTAAGATCAGGAGTGAAACAAGATTGCCCACTATCACCATTACTATTCAATATAGTACTAGAAATGCTAGCCTCGGCAATAAGAGCTGAGAAAGAGATTAAAGGAATTAGAGTAGGAAATGAGGAAATCAAACTATCACTCTTTGCAGATAACATGATGGTATACTTAGAGAACCCCAAAGACTCTGTTAAAAAGCTATTAGAAATAATTCAGAATTTTAGCAAAGTGGCAGGATACAAAATAAATCCACATAAATCCTCAGCATTTTTATACATTACCAACACAATCCAACAGCAAGAGATACAAAGAGAAATTCCATTCAAAATAACTGTTGATAGTATAAAACATTTGGGAACATATCTACCAAAGGAAAGTCAGGAATTATATTAGCAAAACTACAAAACACTTGCCACAAAAATAAAGTCAGATTTAAATAATTGGAAAGACATTCAGTGCTCTTGGATAGACCGAGAGAATATAATCAAGATGACAATACTCCCTAAACTAATCTATTTATTTAGTGCTATACCAATCAGACTCCCAAGAAACTATTTTAATGACCTAGAAAAAATAACAACAGAATTCATATGGAACAACAAAAGGTCGAGAATTTAAAGGGAAATAATGAAAAAAAAATAAATGAAGGTGGTCTAGCTGTACCTGATCTAGAACTATATTATAAAGCAACAGTCACCAAAACCCTTTGCTATTGGCTAAGAAATAGATTAGTTGATCAGTGGAATAAGTTAGGTTAGCAGGGCAAGATAGTGAATAAAAATAGCAATCTAGTGTTTGACAAACCCAAACATCCCAGCTTTTGGGATAAGAATTCATTATTTGACAAAAACTGCTGGGAAAACTGGAAATTAGTATGGCAGAAACTAGGCATGGACCCACATTTAACACCACATACTAAGATTAGATCAAAATGGGTCCAAGATTTAGGCATAAAGAACAAAATCATAAATAAATTGGAGGAACATGGGGTAGTCTACCTCTCACACTTGTGGAGGAGGAAGGAGTTTGTGTCCAAGGAAGACCTAGAGACCATTATTGATCACAAAATAGAACATTTTGATTACACCAAATTAAAAAGTTTATGCACAAACAAAACTAATGCAAACAAGATTAGAAGTGAAGTAACAAATTGGGAAAACATTTTTACATCTAAAGGTTCTGATAAAGGCCTCATCTCCAAAATATGCAGAGAATTGACTTTAATGTATAAGAAATCAAGCCATTCTCCAATTGATACTACTTGTATATACTACTTGATATATTTGGGATATAAGCTACTCCTGGGCTTATATCCCAAGGAAATACTAAAGAATGGAAATGTGCTAAAATGTTTGTGGCAGCCCTTTTCATAGTGGCTAGAAACTGGAAAATGAATGGATGTCCATCCATTGGAGAATGGTTGGGTAAATTATGGTATATGAATGTTATGGAATATTATTGTTCTGTAAGAAATGACCAACAGGAGGAATACAGAGAGGCTTGGAGAGACTTACATCAACTGATGCTAAGTGAAACGAGCAGAACCAGAAGATCATTATACACTTCAGCAATGATACTGTATGAGGATGCATTCTGATGGAAGTGGATATCTTCAGCATAGAGAAGAGCTAATCCAATTCCAATTGATCAATGATGGACAGAATCAGCTACATCCAGAAAAGGAACACTGGGAAATGAGTATAAACTGTGAGCACTGTTTTGTTTTGTTTTGTTTTGTTTTTCTTCCCAGATTATTTTTAGCTTCTGAATACAATTCTTCCTTTGCAACAACAACAACAAAATTCGGTTCTGCACATATATATTGTACCTAGGATATACTATAAAACATTTAATATGTATGGGAATGCCTGCCATCTAGGGGAGGGGGGTCGAGGGAAGGAGGGGAAAAATTTAGAACAGAAGGGAATACAAGGGATAATGTTGTAAAAAAAAATTACCTATGAATATGTACTGTCAAAGAAAATGTTATAATTATAAAAATTAATAAAAAAATTTAAAAATAACTAAAAAAAAAGAATGTGTTCATTCAAATTGCAGAACCCTAGAATCTCAGAGGTTAAAAGGACCATGGCAAGGGTGAAGGGGTATTCTCAGAGTTTAGAGGAATGATGGAGGGTGCTATGAGAAGGAAAAAATTTGATTTAGGTATATATATTTATATATATGTTATTATGTAAAATTTTTCTACATTAGTCATGATGTAAAAGAAAACAGACTAAAAACTTAACAGGTAAATGTTTAAAAAATGTGTTTCAATCTGTATTCAGATTGCATCAATTCTTTCTCTGGGGAAGGAGAGCATTTTTTTCATCATAAATCCTTGAAAGTTGTAGTGGATCATTGTATTGCTAAAAAATAACTAAAGTCATTATCAGTTGATTATTTTATATCACTGTTGTTACTGTGTACAATGTTTTCACTTTGTATCTGTTCATGTAAGTCTTTCAAGGTTTTTCTGGGGGTATCTTGTGTAAAGTCCGGGCTAGCTCCCTGAAGGGCTCAGAATCAGCAAGAGTCAGGACAAGCAAAAGTCCTTGCCCCACATTGGGCGCTAAAATGTAACATTCTGTTTCTCTCTAGATTGTGATCGTTCTCTAGGGGCAGATCTCTTGGAGGCAGGTTTCTTAGGGAGCTTCTGGAGGCAGCCTTCCTTTCAGTTCTGTTCAATAATCCCAAAATGCAACCAGGAGTTAAAGTCCAGATCCTTTATTGTGTCCTTCAAAAGCCTGAATCTTTTCCTGGGGCCCACCTAGTTCTCTGTAGAGACCTTCCTCTCTCCTTGATTCCCTGAGAGCTCTTGTCCAAATGTCTCCAGCTAGCTTCAGTCTCTAGCTCCCTCTAAATCTAAAACCTCCAGCCAGCATGATGGTAGACGTGGGAATGAATCAGACTCTGCCTCCAAGAGTATGGGATTGTGGGTTTCCCAGAATTCAGTCCTAGATATGAATCTCCTGGAAGTCCATGAGCAGGCTTTTCCTTTAGACTAGTGAATCTGCTGGACTTGCAAATCCACTGAATCCCGGCTCTGAATCTCCTAGAGCTTCCTTGAAGTTTTCCCCTTGATTCACTCCAGACTGACTGACTCCTCTCAATGTTGGCTCCTTATATCCTCCCAGAGAATTGGCTTATGGGAACTCCCTAACGAACCAATGAGTGAACTCCTTTAAAAGTGTAAACTCCTTTAAAAGTTTGAACTAAAGGTGTGAACTCTGAGCTAGAGAATTGTTGAGTTATTTAGCACCTAGTAGTAATCCTAACAATCTTGCTCCTTGAAATGGACAAAAGACTGGGCCCCATCCCTGGTTCATGAGGCCTTAGATTTTCTGAGAAGTGGTTGAAGTCCTGGACTTTCCAAGAAGTGTTTGCCTAAGTCAGGTCAGAATTGCAAAACATGAAGACATGTTCTGCTGTGTGCTCATTTGTGTCCTGACATTTCCCCATTGTAAGTGAGAAACTGTGTTGATGATTAATGAAATTTGTAACCGCAAGGCTGTACCAGGAAGTGGAAAAGATACTTAAAAGTGTTTAGGGGTGATCTCTACTCACCTGTCTAGTGGGGTCAGTTGCCAGCCAGTTAATAAATGATGCTTTAATTTAAATGATCTGGTCTGAGGTGTCTATCTTGTGTTGGTCTATTTCACTCCATCATGTCTTTTTTAAAAAAATACTTTATTAGAAAAACAGAATAAAAAAGAAATATAAAAAGAATATAAAACAAAACAAAAGAGAAAATTATCATCTTCCCAGAAGAACATCAGGGGCAATTCAAAATATATAATAACAATCTATAAAGAAATAAGGGGAGAGGGATGGGTAGACCAGGAAGCAAAGAGTATAGGAAGAAGACAAGAGAGGGACGCATGGGTGGTGGGAGATTAAGTAATAGCAAGGCAAGTTAGGAGCAGAATTAAAGCATTGAATCAGCAGGGATAGGAAATATAATTGTGTGTGTATGTGTGGGAATATATGTTTATATGTGTGTATATATCTACATATTTTGTATGGGACAAGACCACCAGCCCAACTAAATCAAATAAATTAAGGAGCTTTCTCGAGGCAAAAATGGAAAGAAATTTTATCATGTTCTTGAGAGAAAGGGCACCTTCCTCCCCAAAATAGTTAGGCTTCTTTGCTATGCACTTTTTACTTTATTTTTTCCCCTTTCACCCCTTCCCCCCAAAGATGGCTATACTTAAGCTTGTGTGTATGTGTGTATGTGTGTGTGTGTATATATATATGTATATAAACAGACACACATATGTTTACATAGGTATATACACTCATACAAATATATGTATGATCATACCATGCTTATTACCCCTTAACATTTTTCTGAAAATGGATATTATCTTCCTTCTGTTGAGGTTGAGAAAGGAGACCCTAAAATTCCCTGTCCCAGGGAAGGACTTTGTACATGACTTTTAAATCCAGAGGACAACGCAGTATTTTTCAAAATTGTACCTAGCACATGTGCATGTGATGTAATAGGGCTCTGGAATCCCCTGATCTTTGGGGGGGGGTTGGTCTGGGTTGGAAAAACCCTGACTCTCAACCCTTCCCCACAACTATGAGTAATTATATATATATATATATATATATAATTATAAAAGTCTGCTCATATATGTGTATATATAAATATACTTTTCTCTTTACCCCATTCCTGATGAAGGTAAGATTTTAGCATTCCTCCTTACTATTTTTCCTCTTTCCTCATTTGTATGAAATAATTTCTTTTGATCTCTCCCTAGTTTTATTTTTTAGAATCATCCCATAATAGTAAGCTCAGCTCAATCCCTTCTTCCAAAATACCAAAATAATGATAACAACAAGAATACTGCTATTTTGCCAATAGAAGTAAACAATTTGATCTTATTAAACCTCTCAAAATTGGTCTTTAACATTTACCTTTTTTTTTCTTTTAGATATTACATGTCAAATTTTTTTTCCTATGTTATGTCACAGTTCCCAGTTTCCATAATTATCTTGACCCAGTCCTTTCTCAGTTTCCCTGCTTCTCAGTCCTGCAAAACCTCCCCTCCCTCTTTATCAGAATATTTGATAAGGATAAAAGATCTTATGTTTTTAGAATATCAAAATGCCTCTCCCCATCCCAAGCTACCGGAATGTCAGATACCATCTTCTCAAGATGCCTCTCGCTGTCTCTGGGTTTCCTCCCCCCATATCTCCCTTCACCCTGTCAGAACTGGATTGTCAGAGTCCTGTTCTTGCTCTCAAGCACCCTGATTCCACCCCCGACTTAGTCTACCCCCTGAGTCATGTGTATATATGTCATTGAGAACTCTCATTGTTGACTGGATTCTTGGAGACAATAGTCTCATTCGGTCCTGGGACCAAATCAGGGATCCATTTGATTCCAGTAAATCTCTCTATTTAACAAATTATTAAATACTCTCTAATCTCTATCTTGCTCAGTTTCTCCAGCATTATGTATGTCCTAAGGATTTTGACAAACCTAAACTTTATTTTTGCATTGACATGAAAGAAGGTGATTCTGAGCTCTGTGGGGCTCATTGAGACTGCAGCCCTGGCCAATATGTAAAGGCTAAAGGTGAGTATGCTCTGTCACCATCCACCCAGGGATTGAGGACTATTGTTGTGGCAGCTTGAGAAATTCCCAGCCTTTCCTCAGTTCTGGCTGCCTTCCTGGAGCTACTAGTACAATGGGATAATGCTTGGATATGGTGTGAGAGGATTAGGGATCAAAACTAAGCTTTGAGCCTACTGTTTATGTGATCCTGAGGTTCCTTGAGCTCTCTGGTCCTCAGTTTTCTTATCTATAGAAAAAGGGGATGATATAGGGGATAGAAGACCTCTGAGATGTCTTCCAGATGGAAATTTATGATTTTATGATAATAAAGTCTGGTTTCAGATCCCCCATCTTATCTTCATGGATCTTAGAATCAGATAAGGCCAGAAAAGTCAGCCAGGACTTCCCGCTAATGTCCTCATCCAATGTTCTTTGATGATACGAAATGATTCTGAATCTTTCTTTTGTTAAAAAAATAACATGTTTTAATTGAAAATATTTACTTTTTATTCTTCCTATCTCGCTCCCACTGTTAAAGAAAAGCAAAACCAAAAAACTTTATAGTAAATTTTATGTTCAGTCAAAAAAAGCACATCCATTCATTGACCATGTCCAAAGAGCATGTATGTCTCCTTCAGCACCCTGTGTCCATCACTTCTTTGTTAGGAGATGAGTAGCATGTTTCAGTATGACTTCTTTGGAATTGTAGTTGGTTATGCCAATGATTTGAGTTCTTAAATCTCTCTAAGTTGTTTATCTTTACAAGGTCATTGCTACTATGTAAGTTGTTCCCCTGTTTCTGCTCACTTCTCTCTGTATCATACAAGTTTTCCCATGTTTCACAGAATTCATCCACTTTATCATTTCTTATGTTGCAATAGTATTCCTTTAAATCCATGTATCACAATTTATTCAACCATTCTCTGTCTGGTGGACATTCTTTCAGTTTCCAATACTTTATAGAAAAAAATGTTGGCTATAAACATTTGTGTATATATTGGCCCTTTTACCCTTTTTTGAACTCTTTGGGAACCCAGAATCAGAAGTAATATCAATTGGTCA
The DNA here is from genome assembly GCF_048593235.1 of Sminthopsis crassicaudata. Taxonomy (NCBI): domain Eukaryota; kingdom Metazoa; phylum Chordata; class Mammalia; order Dasyuromorphia; family Dasyuridae; genus Sminthopsis; species Sminthopsis crassicaudata. The sequence goes on along the minus strand of NC_133619.1, from coordinate 632,676,556 downwards.
GAAAGGTTGCATAGCTTCATAACTTTTGGGATGTTATTCCAAATTATTTTTCAAAATGTTCAGACCAAGTCACAGCTTCACCAACAGAATATCAACATATCTGTTTTTTTTTCCCACAGTCCCTCCATCATGTGCTATTTTCTTTTTTTTTGTCAGCCATGTCAATCTGATGGGTAAAATGAGGTGAAATATCAGAGTAACTTTAATTTGTATTTCTTCAATTATTAAGGATTTAGAGAATTTCAAAAACATGGCTATTGATAACTTCCTTTGATTGATTTCTTCCTTTGAAAACTGCTATTATTTGGACAATGGCTATTATTCTTATATAGTGAATGTATACCATATATAATGAAGATAATATAAGCATTATATATACATATATACATCCATATATACACATATATATAATGCATAATGTTGATTTATATATAAATTGGAAATGACACATTTATCAAAAACTTTTCCTGCAAAAATTTCTCATCTTCCCTTCCAAATTACCTGCTTCCCCTCTAATTTTATTTTATTTTTAAAAATAAAAACTTTATTGAAAGACCATTTTCATACAATATCTTTTAAAAAATATATTTGATGTTATGCTTTACGTAATATTTCTTTAAGCACTTGACACACCCTTTTGGCCCCTCCAGGACATCCTTCAGCAGCTCCTACCATGTGTGGTTTGGTGCCCTGGCTGCTCCAGGACCATGGAGAGGGCTTTGGAGTCTAGAGAATCTGGGTTCCAATAGCATGGATGCTCCTACCTGTGGTGGGCCAGTGAGATGTTATTTTAAAAGTGCTGGCCCATAGGAGACCCTACATAAATACTAGCTGTTGTTATCAGTAGTTTCAATTTTCTGTGGGTGTTTTTCCTTATCTATAAGTGAGGGTGAGGGATCCCTGACATCACTTCTAGCTCAGAATCTATGAACCTACATCGCCCTCTTGTGGAAGTTCTTCAGTTAATCAAGAGATTTGAACTCTTCATTTGAAGGTTGACCAGTCTAGTGTCAATGGGACAGTGTCACAGGATTTCCTTTTTATTTATTTATTTATTTTTTTTAGGCAATTGGGGTTAAGTGATTCACCCAGGGTCACCCAGTGTTTGAGGACAGATTTGAACTCAGGTCCTCCTGATTTCAGGGCTGGTTTTCTATCCACTGTGCCACCGAACTGCCCCTGGATTTCCTTTATTCTAAAGCCACAATGTAGTGGCTGGACTGCCACGGCTGATTTTCCAGTTGCAGTAGCCATCACACGGGGATCTCGGGGTGCTCCTGCTCCAACACCTTTTCAGATGGATTGTTATCTAGTCCCATTTAGTCCTTCCCAGGACAGTGGTCTGATAGTGTACAAAGGGCCCTGACTCTGGAGCCCCAAGAGCTGGAGTTGGATCCTGTCTCTGATATTTGTTTCCTTTGTGACCAGGGATAAATCCCTCTGACTCTTTGACCATCAGATTCCTCATCTTTATAATTAGAGGACTGAAGTGGGTGGCTTCTAGTGTCTCTTTCAATAATAATAATAATAATGATTGTAGAGGGCAGGAACTCTGGAGAAGTATACTTGAAACAAGCTGTTAACGGGAATTGATGAGACAATGCTTATCTAGTTTACATGTGCTTAGTACTTAGCATGCTGATGTCATGGTTCTACCTTGACACCTATTCAATTTGATGTAATTATAATAGAGCATTTAAGAACTGAGACAGAAGGAAAAGAAAGACTAGAAGACAAAGAGACTCTTGATGGCTCTCAGGCTGTGGCCAAGGCCCTTCCAGAAAACCTCAAGAAAGCTAGCTCAAACATTACAAATGATAATGATAAATGGGTAAACTGGTGGCACAGTAGATAGAATGTCATGTATGGAGTCAGAAAGACTCATTTCCTCAGTTTAAATCTGGTCTCTGACACTTGGTAGCTGTGTGACCCTGGCAAGTCATTTCATTCTTTTGCCTCAGTTTCCTCATCTATAAAACTAGGTGGAGAGGGAAATGGCAAACCCCTCCAACTTTTCTGCCAAAAAATCCCTAAATGGAGCCTCAAAAAGTTGGGCAGGACTGAAATGACTGAACAACAATAATAATTATTATTTATTGATAATTAAATAAAAATAATAATTATTATTGAAAGCAACATCGGGGGAAAAGTAACAGATTAGAATAATCACTCTACTCCCTTAAATATTATTATTTGGGGGATATGATTTGGTTCAAATTAACTTCTGAACACTTTGTCATTTTTCAAGGGGAAGGAAAACCTTAATAGTAATGATATTATAGTAGTTTTAGAGATCTCAATTTGAGAAAGAGAAAGATTGAAAGAAGTGCGGGGGGGAGGGAGAGGGTAGAGAGAGACAGACAAGCAGAGGAGGGGGGAGGGAGCAAGGGAGGGCGAGAGAGAAGAAGGGAAGCAGGGAGAGACAGAGACACAGAGATAAAGAGATAGAGAGCGAGAGATTAAGAAACCTGTCCATATAGCTAAGGCATGTCTATGGTGTGGGCTACTGTGTGATTCAAGGGGAGGAAGATCATCTCCAGTCTTTTCCCCAATCTGCCCTTTTGCAAGGAAGATTTTAATATCTGTCAGAGCAGAAGCAGGAAGTTAGGGCCTGAGACCACTTTGTTCTTCTCAGAGAAATAGGGTTCCAGACTAGAATTATAACTACCTATTCTTTTAAATATTTTTAGTCTGAAAGATGTGGCCAGATTCAATCTAATTTATGATTACTTTGTTTTTTAACTTTGGACAAGGAATGGAAACCCCAGGCTTTCTATTCAAAGCTTCTCACTTATTACTACTCTATCCCTTTCTCACAACGAACATATATAATAAAAAAGCAAAGAAACTCACTTATCTAAAGTGTGGCAAAAGAGAGATCAGAAAAGAAATACATTGGAGCTGTTTTCCATATAGAGCATAGAAAAAGCCAGCCCTGCACAGCTTTACAGAAAGGTTTTATGAAGGCAGCTGCTGAAGGGGAAGATATAATGCCATGGGATTCTGATTGGGGCCCACAGGCTTATCCTGTAGAGGACAATGGGGCAGGAGGTTGAACACATGTTCTGATCCCATTTAAAATGTTAAAAGAGGTGAAAAAAGCTTGTGAAAGCCTGAACTCGCCTTATATTATGCACATTTTATAATTGATATCAAGTAGATATGCCCTTAAATGTATGGGATGTGCTTGTTTTACTCCTGGTCAATCAGTTGTAGGGCTATCAGAATTTACTAAATCACTCAGAAATGTGCTGTGGCCAATGACCATCAGGACCCGGAAGAGTCTGTGCTTATAATTACTGGGACAGGCCGCTATTCCACAACTCAACCTCAGATGTTACACGATATGACTGTGTTTGCACCTACCTCACAGTGTGCTGTGCAGGCTTGGGAGAGAATAGATAAGGAGGGGCTGGTACAGCAACATCTTCAATAAAACAGGACCCTACAGAGCCTATTCGAGATTATGTGTCCCGATTAAAAACAGCAGTTGACAGAGTCATGGGGGGAAATGGATCTTCTTTCTTTTCAGGCAACTGTTAAAAGAGGGAATGAATAAGGTGTACAGGCATGAAGTGGCTGGACTTTCTAAAGAAACTCTATTGCTGAAATCATAGATAGATGTAATGAAGCAGATTATGAGACTGTTAATGCAGAGGCAATGGTCTCAGCTATAGCTCAGGGAACCACACAGAGGGAGGACAGGAAGACAGAAGGAAAGAAATGTTATAACTGTGGCAGAAAAGGACAATTCCAAGCCCAATGCCACAAACAGCCAATAGGAGGCAGAGAATCCTTTTGCTTTGCTTGTGGCAAGATAGGCCACATGGCAGAATTTTGTTGGTCTAGGAAGAAAAATTATATTATGGTATGAAACTGGCGAGGGGGTCCCATGAGAACCCCAAACAACCTAACCAGAGAGGAGCTACAGGGTTCGAAGAGAATTATCAGGCCTTGATGAGGAATATGGACAGTATTTGGTGAATATAGTTGGGGATTTTAACATCAACCCATGGACCACTGCACGTGTTGAGGCACATCCCAAGGCTGGAGATAGATTAGTAATTGGACTCTTGGACTATGCACCTGTGATTGTACATACTATGATATTAAAACATATAGAATCTTGGTTGCCAATCCTCATCCATATCCTGTGGACTTAAAGGGAGATCGTCCAATTGCTAAAGCACTCCCATTACATTGTTTTGGTGAGATGAATTTTACTCAAATAATTGGGCAAGAAAAACCCATGTGTACTATTTCTATAGAAAACAGGCCATTCCTAGGAATGATTGGTACAGGGACTGATACATCCGTTATAACAAAAATTGATTGGCCTCCTGAATGGCTGCTTCAAACTCAAACAGTAACAGTTAATGGAGTAGGTGGAATGCAACACGCTTCCCTGTCTAGTAGAATACTTCACTGGAAATTTGAAAATCACAAAGGTGTTTTTAGGCATCTTGTCATTGCAGGGCTCAGAACCTCCCTGTGGGGAAGAGATTTACTGAAAGCCCTTCGGACAACATTACACATTGAGGAAGACCAATGGGGGCCACTGAGAAGGTCCTGGCAGTGCCACCCTTAAGATGGAAACATGATCATCCTATATGGATGGATCAGTGGTCACTCTCAAATGAAAAACTCACTGCCCTAAGATCCATCATTATGCAACAAGAGAAATTGGGTCATATTGAGTCTTCCTTTAGTGCTTAAACTCACCTGTTTTTGTAATTAGAAAAAAGAACAAAGCACGGCACATGTCGATTGATTTGAGAGCTGTGAATGCCGCCATGCAACTCATGGGAGTCTTACAACCAGGCCTCCCATCTCCTAATATGGTTCCTAAAGAATATCATATGGTGGTTATTGATATAAAGGATTGTACATTCTTCAAGACCTTACTGGGTCTAAAGTGCCTCCTAAGGTGAATGAGGGTAAATATAAAACTCTTCATGACTTTCAACAGTTGATGGGAAATTTACAATGGTTGAGGTCCACTCATCTGGTTCCCCCTTCTGTCATGCACTCTTTTATGATATTTTGAAAGGCCCTTCTGCTTGGACATCACCACAATCATGGTCTGCAGAGGCTCGTGCAGTGTTACTATCAATTTCCTTGCTGTGCACTTGTCCTGCCTCTAGGATTGATCGTTCACAGCCCTTGATGCTGGCAGCATTTGTTGATAAGCCCTGTTTTGCTGCACTGCACCAAGGTGAGTGCCCCATAGAGTGGCTGTACCCTACCAGACCTTCATGTATTCTGACCAATAGGATTGAAGGACTTGGTTCCTTCTTGTGGAAATGTTGCCAACGAGCCATACTTATCTCAGGTCTGCCCCTCCATTGGCTCTTGGTAGACCAGAACAGCAAGTAGTTGCTATTGATCAGGATAACTTAATGTGGGCAGTTCTATTACAGCTTTGTCCCTTAGCAACTCTGCATACTTCTCAGCCATACAAAATATTAAAAGTAAGTATTACCATTGGATCTCTTTCCTCAGAGCCAGTGCAAGGCCCTAATGTTTTACTGATGCTACCAAAGATCACAAGGCCACTATATATAGGGAGGACACTCAAGAGACATATGTCCTTGATAGCCCCTATGATTCCACACAGAAAAATGAGTTATATGCCATCATACATGCCATGCAATGGTATAAAGAGGCTATTAATATCATCACAGTCTTTATGCCTGTCAAGTCATCCAACAGCTACCACATGCATATATAGATGGCAGGCACTCTACTATCACTGATTTTTTTCATCAGGCTCAAGAAGCTTTAAACAGCTGAGCTGCACCCCTTTTTATCCTGCATGTTAGGTCTCACACTGATGGCACTGGTCCCATATTTGAGGGCAATAAGGCAGCTGATGCCCTCCTTTATCCTTTGTGTGGCTGTACTATGATTCCCCTGCCCATAAGGCACATGCTTCATTTTCATTTATCTGCCCGCTCATTGTGGAGACTGTATGGCATCTCTAAAGCAGATGCTGCTGCTATTGTTTGTCATTGCACTACTTGTGCTCCTTTTCATCCTGTTCCTCAAAATATTGCAACAAATCCTCATGGTGAGTCACCCAATGTCCTACGGCAAATGGATGTGACACATGTTAAAAGGCAGTGCATCCATGTAACCATGGATACACACTCTCAATTTCTCATGGCTTTACTCCATTTACACCTTCTCCATTGCAGAATCCACATACATGTAAGACAGATAATGGACCAACTTATACATCTTCTACTTTTGGGTCCTTTTGCACTGAATTCAGCATTGCCCATTCCACTGGCATCCCATATAACCCTACGGGCTAAGCAATTGTTGAATGGGCTAATCGTACTCTCAAGATGCTCTTGTCTAAGTAAGAAAAAGGAGTATTGGGGTTTACAGGACCCTCTACCAGACTCGCACAGACCCACTTAGATGTGGTGATAGATACATACATTTACAGTTTTCATATTCCTTGGATCTTCCCCAGCAAAGTGCTTCTGGCACAGGCAGAAAGCACAATTAACTAACAGACTGGCCATCAGGCCAACAAGAACCCTCTCTCCAAAGTAATGTGGAGGGGCTTAGATGGCATTTGGAAAGGCCCAGTTTGGTTTAAGGTCTGTGGTCCTAGGTAAGCTTTGATTATTCCAGATGCAGACCCAGCAGCAGAGAAGTGGATCCCAAACAGAAACATCCATGATCTGGGGATCCAAGAAGAGAAGCACCAGACAACAGCCCAGAGGGACCAGCCAGATGTTAGCAGCCCTCCAAATGCTGATGGCAATAATGTTCCTCCTGACTGTGACACCAGAGAAAGCAGACACAGCTCCAGTGTAGCAGTGAAATGGACTGTCCTGGGTGATATGCAATATAAACAGATTGTTAAATGGACAATGGGCTTGTGTGCTTCTCCCAAGACTACTCACCATATGGTGGCCTGGGGAGAGACTTTGCCCTGTGTTTTCTATTTAAGAACTATGCCTCTAAATTAGTGGGTAAAAAATCAACATGACCCCATGCCAAAGTTACTGAGGTAATGTTACAGGACATGACTTTGCTTGTGTGCACCTGTGTTCTGTACTTTTCTCTGTATTTCCTTTCAAAAGATGTATATAAGTATAATTAGAATTGTGACAAATGTAACTAGAACTGTGACAATTATAACTAGAATTGTGAGAATTGTGCTACAATTGTGACACCCTACCTCATTGATATTATACCTCATTGACACCCTGATGTATACAAATGTAACTACAGAATTGTGACATCCTACTATGGTGACATCCTATGTCACTGACATCCTGACTCTTTGGTATCTTATCTTTTTGGCATGATGCTATTGAGTGGATTAAACATCATATTATCCATGTTTGGTTATGATAACAGTTGAGCATAGTTCTCACTGTCATGCCTTTGTTTATTGGCTTGCTGCATCCTATTTCCTTGAGCATGATACTCAGTGATCTCATTGATCAAGCAAACTATAGCTGATGTAAGTAGCTTGGGATGAGATGAGTGAAAGAGAGGGGAATTGTAAGGGTCCTTTATAGAGGCCAGGTAAGCACTGTTAGGATGTAACACAGGCCTATGGCCTGGAGATCCCTGGACATGATTGGCTATGAGTACATAGGGGCTCCCTTTGTGGGTTGGATCTCCAGCCACCTTGGGAACCCTGAACATTCTGAAATCACATCAGGAATGGGAAGTGTCTCCATCACTGACTGGCTGTGCCTGTGACCTCATGGACCTGATATAAGCTCAGTGGAGGAGGAATTCTTTTTCACCTGGAGCTTGGCCAAGGAGAGAGAGACTAAGAGAGTGCAGGAGGTCTTAGAGTAAAATGTAAAACATGGGAATAAAGTCCTTAAGCTTGCTTGCCAAAACTCTCGGGTGCTCTTGTGCTCAAACTGCGTCCAATTGAGATAACAGTCAGAGGATTTCTGAAGGTCTCAGGAAGAGGTAAGATTGATATTAATATTTACCAAAGATTTTTGTGACACCCTGGGAATTAGGAGAGACTGGCAATAGCAAATGCAATTACAGCATGTTGCACTGGGAAATCTATATTTTTGAAGGTATTCCTCCATTTCACTTAGGTTGTCAAATTTATTGGCATAAAGTTAGGCAAAGTAACTCCTAATAATTGTTCTAATTTCCTCTTCATTGGTGGATAATTCTCCCTTTTCATTTTTGAGACTAATGATTTGATTTTCCTTTTTCCTTTTTCTAATAAAATTAACTAAAGATCTACCCATTTTGTTTTTCAGAAAACCATCTCTTAATTTTATTTATTAATTCAATAGTTTTTTAGTTTCCATTTTATTGATCTTCCCCCCCCCCTTTTTTTTTTTTTTTTAGAATTTGAAGCTTGGTATTTGGTTGGGGGTTTTTAATTTGTTCTTTTTTTAGCTTCTTTAATTGCAAGCCCAATTTGTTGATCTTCTCTTTCTCTATTTTATGCAAATAAGCATCTAGAGATATAAAATTTCCTCTTATTACCACTTTGGCTTCATCCCACAAATTTTGGTATGTTGTCTCATTATTGTCATTCTTTTGGATGAAATTATTGATTGTGTTTATGATTTGCTGTTTCACCCATTCATTCTTTAGGATGAGATTATTTAGTTTCCAATTTCTTTTTGGTCTATTTTCCCCTGACCTTTTATTAAATGTAATTTTTATTGCATCATGATCTGAAAACAAGCATTTACTATTTCTCCCTTATTGCAATTTTGAGGTCTTTATGTCCTAATACATAGTAAATTTTTGTATATGTTCTATGAACTTCTGAGAAGAAAGTATACTCCCTTCTGTCGCCATTCAATTTTCTCCAAAAATCTATCATATCTAGTTTTTCTAGTATTCTATTTATCTCTTTAACTTCTTTTTTATTTATTTTGTTGTTTGATTTATCTAGTTCTAATAGAGCAAGGTTGAGATCTCTCACTGTTAGTTTTGCTGTCTATTTCTTCTTGCAATGTTTTTAACTTCCCATTTAGGAATTTAGATGCAACACCACTTGGCACATATATGTTTTGTATTGATATTGCTTCATTATCTATAGCACCCGTTAGCAAGATATAGTTTCCTTCCTTATCTCTTTTAATTAGGTCAATTTTTGCTTTTGCTTGATCTGAGATCAGGATGGCTACCCCTGCTATTTTTTACTTCACCTGAAGCATAATATATTCTGCTCCAGCCTTTTACCTTTAGTATGTATGTATCAGTCTGCTTTAAATGTATTTGTTGTAAACAACATATTGTAGGATTCTGGCTTTTAATCTAGTCTGCTATCTGCTTATGTTTTATGGGAGAGTTCACCCCATTCATGTTTACAGTTAAAACTACTAATTCTGTATTTCCTGCCATTTTATTAACCCCACATCACACGTTTCTCTTTCCTTTTCCCTTTTCGGTCCTCCCCAGTATTTTACTTATGAGCACTGCTTGCCTCAAGCAATCCTCCTCATTTAGAGACCCTTCCCGTTTCTTATCCCTTTTCCCTACTATTTCTGTTTTCCCTTCTATTTAGCCTACCTCTTTCCTTTCCCCCTTTCCCCTCCCACTTTTCTATAAAGTGAGAGATGTTTCTCTGTTATACCAAATATATATAATATTCTTTCTTTGAGCCAAATCTGATGAGAAAGATACACACAATATTCAAATCTCCCTTCTTTCCCTAAATTATAATAGGTTTTCTTTGCCTTTTTCTGAGATGTAATTTTCCTTTTTACTTTGACTTTGCCCTTTTTTTCTGTTACAATCCCCTTTCCACCTCTAGTTTTTTTTATATTATAACAGTAAAAACAGATTAAACATGTACTCTCTATGTATACCCATAACATAACTACAGTTCTCAAGAGTTTTTTTTCTTTTTATCTTTTTGTGCTTTTCTTGAGTTCTTTTTCTTTTTAATTAATTTTATAATTATAATTTTTTTTTACAGTACATATGCATGGGTAACTTTTTTTTTACAACATTATCCTTTGTATTCACTTTTCCAGTATTTCCCCCTCCCTCCCTTTACTCCCTCCCCTAGATGACAGGCAATCCCATACATATTAAATGTGTTACAGTATATCCTAGATACAATATATGTATGTAAAACCAAATTTCTTGTTGTACAGTAAGAATTGGATTCCGAAGGTATAAGTAACCTGGGTATTAAGACAATAGTGCAAACATTTTACACTCATTTCCCCAGTGTTTCTTCTCTGGGTGTAGCTGTTTCTGTCCATCATTGATCAACTGGAACTGAATTGGATCTTCTTTATGTTGAAGATATACACTTCAATCAGATTATATCTTCATACAATATTGTTTTTGAAGTGTATAGTGATCACCTGGTTCTGCTCATTTCACTCAGCATCAGTTCATGTAAGTCTCTCCAAGCCTCTCTGTATTCATCCTTCTGGTCGTTTCTTACAGAGCAATAATATTCCACAATATTCATATACCATAATTTACCCAGCCATTCTCTAATTGATGGGCATCCATTCATTTTCCAGTTTCTAGCCACTACAAAAAGAGCTGCCACAAACATTTTGGCACATTCAGGTCCCTTTTTCTTCTTTAGAATTTCTTTGGGATATAAGCCCAGTAGGAGCATTGCTGGATCAATGGGTATGCACAATTTGATAATTTTTTGGGCATAGTTCCAAATTGCTCTCAAGAATGGCTAGATTCTTTCACAAGTCCACCAACAATGTATCAGTGTCCAAGTTTTCCCACATCCCCTCCAACATTCATCATTATTTGTTCCTGTCATCTTACTCAATCTGACAGGTGTGTAGTGGTATCTCAGAGTTGTTTTAATTTGCATTTCTCTGATCAGTAGTGATTTGGAACACTCTTTCATATGAGTGGATATACTTTCAATTTCATCATCTGAAAATTGTCTGTTCATATCCTTTGACCATTTATCAATTGGAGAATGGTTTGATTTCTTATAAATTAGAGTCAGTTCTGTATATATTTTGGAAATGAGGCCTTTATAAGAACCTTTACCTGGAAAAATATTTTCCCAATTTGTTACTTCCCTTCTAATCTTGTTTGCAATAGTTTTATTTGTACAAAAGCTTTTAAATTTGATGTAATCAAAATCTTCTATTTTGTGATCAGTAATGATCTCTAGTTCTCCTTTGGTCATAAATTCCTTCCTCCTCACAAGTCTGAGAGGTAGACTATCCTCTGTTCCTTTAATCTATTTATGATCTCATTCTTTATGCCTAAATCATGGACCCATCTTGATCTTATCTTGGTATATGGTGTTAAGTGTGGGTCCATATCTAATTTCTGCCATATTAATTTCCAGTTTTCCCAGCAGATTTTGTCAAATAATAAATTTTTATCCCAAAAGTTGGGTCTTTGGGTTTATCAAACACTAGATTGCTAAAGTTGTACCCTATTTTGTCCTGTGTACCTAACCTGTTCCACTGATTGACTAGTCTATTTCTTAGCCAATACCAAATGGTTTTGGTGACTGCTGCTTTATAATATAGCTTTAGATCAGGTACAGCTAGGCTACCTTCATCTGAGGTTTTTTAAATTAATTCCCTTGAAATTCTAAACCTTTTGTTCTTCCATATGAATTTTATTGTTATTTTTTCTAGGTCATTAAAAGAGTTTCTTGGGAGTCTGATTGGTATAGCACTAAATAAATAGATTAGTTTAGGTACTATTGCCATCTTAATTATATTCGCTCATATAATTCCTGACTTTTCTTTGGTAGATGGATTCCCAAATATTTTATATTTTTTAATATATTTATATATTTTGGAAGATGGATTCCCAAATATTTTATACTATTGACAGTTGTTTTGAATGGAATTTCTCTTTGTATCTCTTGCTGTTGTATTTTGTTGGTAATGTATAAAAATGCTGAAGATTTATGTGGATTTATTTTGTATCCAGCAACTTTACTAAAGTTGTGAATTATTTCTAACAACTTTTTATTAGAATCTCTGCGTTTCTCTAAGTATACCATCATATCATCTGCAAAGAATGATAGTTTGGTTTCCTCATTACGTACTCTAATTCCTTTAATCTCTTTCTTGACTCTTATAGCCGAGGCTAGCATTTCTTATATGATATTGAATAGTAATGGTGATAGTGGGCGACTTTGTTTCACTCCTGATCTTACTGGGAAAGGTTCCAGTTTATCGCCATTGCATATGATGTTTACTGATGGTTTTAAATATATGCTCCTGATTATTTTAAGGAATAGTCCATTTATTCCTATACTCTCACATGTTTTTAGTAGGAATGGATGATGGATTTTGTCAAATGCTTTTTCTGCATCTAATGAAATGATCATATGGTTTTTGTTAATTTGGTTGTTGATATAATTGATTATGCTAATAGTTTTCCTAATATTGAACCAGCCCTGCATTCCTGGTATAAATGCCACTTGGTCATAGTGTATTATCCTGGGGATGATTTTCTGTAGTCTTTTTGCTATTTAAGATTTTAGCATCAATATTCATTAGGGAGATTTGTCTATAATTTTCTTTCTCAGTTTTCAACCTACCTGGCTGAGGTATCAGTACCATGTGTGTATCATAAAAGGAATTTGGTAGGACTCCTTTAATTCCTATTTTTTCAAATAGTTTATATATCTGTTAATCTGGGCAAGCTATATTTTCAAAGGTATTCTTCCATTTCATTTAAGTTATGGAATTTATTGGCATAAAATTGGGCAAAGGAACTCCTAATTATTGTTTCTAATTTCCTCTTTACTATTGCTGAGTTCTCCCTTTTCTTGTTTATGACTAACAATTTGCTTTTCCTCTTTCCTTTTTTAAATTAGATTTACTAAGGGTTTGTCTTTTGTGGGTTTTTTCATAGAACCAAATCTTAGTTTTATTAATTAATTCAATAGTTTTTTTTTTTACTTTCAATTTCATTAATCTCTCCTTTTATTTTTAGAATTTCAAGTTTTGTGTTTGTCTGGGGATTTTTAATTTGTTCCTTTTCTAGCATTTTTAGTTGTAAGCCCAATTCATTGACCTTCTCTTTCTCTATTTTATGAAAGTAGGCCTCTAGAGATATAAAATTTCCCCTTATTACTGGTTTGGCTGTATCCCACACATTTTGGTATGATGTCTCATTATTGTCATTTTCTTGGGTGAAGTTATTAATTATGTCTATGATTTGCTGTTTTACCCAATCATTCTTTAGTATAAGATTATTTAGTTTCTAATTATTTTTTGGTCTATTTTCCCCTGGCTTTTTATTGAATGTATTTTTCATTGCATCATGGTCTGAAAGGGATGCATTTACTATTTCTACCTTACTGCATTTGATTTTGAGGTTTTTATGTCCTAATATATGGTGAAATTTGTGTAGGTTCCATGAGCTGCTGAGAAGAAAGTGTACTCCTTTCTGTCTCCATTTAGTTTTCTCCAAAGAGGGGCAGCTAGGTGGCACAATGGATAGAGCACCAGCCCTGAAGTCAGGAGGACCTGAGTTCAAATGTGGTCTCAGACACTTAATATTTCCTAGCTGTGTGACCCTGGGCAAGTCACTTACCCCCAATTGCCTTCAGAAAAAAAGTTTTCTCCAAAGATCTATCATATCAAACTTTTCTAGTATTCTATTTATCTCTTTGACTTCTTTCTTATTTATTTTGTGCTTTGATATATCTAATTCTGAGATTGCAAGGTTGAGATCTCCCACTATTATAGTTTTGCTGTCTATTTCTTCTTGCAGCTCTCTTAATTTCTCTTTTAAGAATTTAGATGCTGCACTACTTGGTGCGTATATGTTTAATATTGGTACCACTTCATTATCTATGCTACCCTTTAGCAAGATATAGTGCCCTTCCTTTTAATTAGATCAATTTTTGCTTTTGCTTGATCTGAGGTGAAGATGGCTACCCCTGCTTTTTTGACTGCACCTGAAGCATAGTAGATTCTACTCCACTCTTTTACTTTTAGTTTGAATGTATCACCCTGTTTCAGGTGTGTTTCCTGTAAACAACATATAGTAGGCTTCTGACTTTTAATGTAGTCTCCCTAACTGCTTCCTCTTTATAAGGGAGTTTACCCCATTCACATTTATGCTTAGAATGACTAATTCTATATTGCTTGCCATCCTGTTAACCCCTGCTTATGGTTTCCTCCTTTCCTTCCCCCTTCCCCCCCCTTCCCCAGTATCAAACTTGTGAGCACCACTTGCTTTTCACAGCTCTCCCTTTTTAGTATCCCTCCCTCACCTTAAAGTTCCTCCACCTATTTTACCCCTTTTCCTCACAATTTCTGTATTTCCTTCCCCTTAGCTTACTCCTTCCCTTTTCACTTTTCCCCTCCTACTTTTCAATGAAGTAGAAGGGGTTTCACCATAAATTGAATATGTCTATTGATACACACTATGTTCACCCCTGTCCTTACCTTTGCCTCTTCATGAGATGTAGTACCACCACTTTACCCTTTTTTATGATATAACTTCCTTTCCACCTCTAGTTTCTAGAACAAATTATACATGTGTTTTTTATATATTTTTATGGCAGAAATATAGTTCTTAAGATTTCTTTTTACCTTTTTAGAAATCTCTTGAGTTTTATTTGGAGATCAAACTTTTTGTTTAGATCTGGTTTTTTCATCAAGAATAGATGGAATTCATTTATTTCATTAAATGTCCATTTTCTTCCCTGGAAAACGATGCTCATTTTTGCTGCATACCAAGTTCCTTAGCCTTTCGTAATATCATATTACAGGCCCTTTGCTCCTTTAATGTGGATGCTGCTAGATCCTGGGTTATCCTTATTGTGGCTCCTCCATATTTGAATTGATTTTTTCTAGCACCTTGCAATATTTTTTTCCTTCATCTGATGGTTCTTGAACTTGGCCACTATATTTATTGGCATTTTGATTTTAGGATCCCTTTCAGTAGGTGATAGATGAATTTTTTTCAATGTCTATCTATTTTATCCTGTGTTTCTAAAACGTCTGGGCAGTTCTCTTTGATAATTTCCTGGAAAATAGTGTCCAGGCTCTTTTTTTCTTCATACTTTTCAGAGAGTCCTATCATTCTAAAATTGTCTCTCCTGGATCTATTTTCCAGGTCTGTTGTCTTCCCAAGAAGGTACTTGATATTCTTTTCCATTGTTTCATTTTTCTGGTTTTGCTTGACTATGTCTTGGTTTCTCCTTGAGTCATTCAATTCTACTTGTTCGATTCTGATTTTTAAGGATGTATTTTCTTCACTCATTTTTTAAATATCTTTTTGTAATTGTCCAATTGAATTTTTAAGTGAGCTTTTTTTTTCTTCTATGGAATTTTTTCCATTTCATCAATTTTATTTTTTAGAGAGCTGTTTTCTTTTTCCAACTCATTAATCCTGTTTTCCTTGGAGTTGTTTACCTTTACCAATTCACTAATTTTATTTTTCAATGATTTGATTTCTTTATCCATCTTTACATGTGTGGGATAACTTCTCCAGACTTTCTTGCCAAGCTTCCCTTTCCTTTTCCCATTTCTCTTCTAGCTCTCTTGTGAGAGCCTTTTTGATTTCCTATATGAAAGTTTTGTGTATTGAGGAGCAGATCATATCCCCCTTTGGAGATTTCTCTGGAAACAATCTGTTTTTAGTCTCCTCAGGGTTTGAAGTCTGCTCTCTATCCATATAGAAGCTGTCAATGGTTAGCGCCGTTTTAAATTTTTTTGTTCATTTTGTCAGAGAAGAATCAAAGAAAACAAATTAATAAGGAAAACAATTGGTCTGTTTCGGGGGAGGGGGGATGGGGTTGAATGGTGTTACTAGGCTTCCTCTACAGAGTGCCCGAGACAGCATCAAGGCACTAGCAGGACACTGAGCCTGTGCTCTGAGGCTCTGAGGCTCTAAGAATGCACTGAGTCACTCTGGATGGGGGTGGGGGTGGACTGTCTAAGAGACACTAGCTTTCTGGGGTTTCATTTTTTACCTCCAGTGTTTACACCTTCTCCTGTGCTCCTGGCTTGCTGCCAAGAGGGAATGTCCACACTGAGGTAAAGGTCGTTCTGCAGAAATGGCAGAGATCAAACCCCTCCCTCCTCTGGTCTGAGTAGTATGAGCTGCCTGCTTCGCTCTGGCTGCCTGCCCTCAGCCTGGGCCCAATCTATTCGTACCCTCCCCCAAGCAAAGACAGACCTTTTCTGGTGAATTTCAAGCATGTCTTCTGTTGGTAATTATTTGTGGGTTTTTTTTTCTGGTCAAGCATTAATTCCAAGGCTTATCATGAAATAAATTCTGAGAGAAAACATGGAGCTCAAGCAGCTATGTGCCTCCTCTCCGCCATCTTGGCCAGAAGTCAGTATTCCAAAGGATCATTTTAAACATGTTTCCAGGCAGTATTTTCAGAAATGGTATTTTCAGTCGGCTTTTACTGGCTTGGTTTGGGGGCTGAGCCTCAATTGGGATTTCTAAGGAACAAAATAATAAGACAAATTGGTAAGTTTCTGAAGTTTTCTCAACCAACAAAAACTTGTAGTTTAAAGTCTTTAGCTTCTATGCTTCCTACTTATGGGATAAAGTTATATTAGATATCCTGTTACTATCTCAGAAGAATTGAGCTTATAAGAACCAAATGACCTGGATGTAAGGTTGAGCAGGGTTAAAGGAAGGATTTTGGCCTGAGGATACCTTCCCTGATTCAGAGCAAGGGAGATGATTGGGGAATGATAAGTACAATAGAGGTGCTGAGTAACTGGACAGGATGAAAGTAGTTTACCTATGAAACTCCTATGAAATGGGTGCCTGTCTCATCATGTATCTCCCCCCCTTGCCTCCCTGCCCCCAATGATGGAATGATTTTTTTCTAAGAGTATTTTTGCTACCTTAGAGGCTATGGCAGTGTGCCAGGGGAACACTTGCAGTTACTGGAAAACATATTGATCATAACTAAAACAGGTATGGAATTATGGGCAGGAGGCAACTGAATTAATTTGATCTGCTAGATTTCAGAGGGTGCATCTGGGAGAGGAAACTGCCCTAGTGTGGCTTCAGAAGTTTAGGAATTGTTGTGTGGGGGGCAGGTGGGACATATCTCATAGGCAGTGATAGCACTCCTGTGAAAACTCCACCATCAGAATTTTTGGACTAGCTCCACCAGCTTGTCAGATTTCCAAATGACTGAATGAAAGTGTTCCATCATAGGGAGGGATAATTTCTTGAGAAGTACAATCAGTCAATTTGGGCTAATCCAGAATGCCTGGGTCTTACCAGGTTTACTTCCTTCTTTTTGATGCTTTTCTTGTTTTGATACAAGCATTCTTTTC
Organism: Sminthopsis crassicaudata; assembly: GCF_048593235.1. Lineage (NCBI taxonomy): Eukaryota > Metazoa > Chordata > Mammalia > Dasyuromorphia > Dasyuridae > Sminthopsis > Sminthopsis crassicaudata. The sequence goes on along the minus strand of NC_133619.1, from coordinate 632,659,307 downwards.
GGGTCAGTAGCTATCTCTTCTTCCCTTAGGCTAGGCTTAAACAGGCTGTTAGGAAAAACTGGGATAGTACCTATGGTGGTGAAAGTTTCATAGGGATTTAGGCTAAAAAATCTGCCCCCTTAGAAAGTAGGGTCATTGTAACCTCCCCCCTCAGAGGTTACTGATTGTCAGTCTTGCCTAATCCCAGGCCTTCAGAAATCCCTGGTCACTGCCTCTTCCAGCAGTGGTTCTTTACTGTTTACCTAATCCTAGGTATTCAGAGAGCTCTGGTCACTGCCTTTTTGAGCAGTGGTTTTCTTGTCCAACAGAGAGCCCAGACAGAGCAGCTTGTGAGCTCAGGTTTTTATTGTACAGGATCATATCCTGCACTCCTCCTACATTCTCACTGAACTCCCACTGAATTCCCCCTAATTCCTGGTCCCCACTACTTTTATTAAGTCTATGAGGTAACAAGCACAGCCAATAATAGAAAGAGACATCTCCCCTTGATGATGTGTCCTCTATGCAAGCAGAGCTTTCATTCAAGAGGCATCCCTACTAGCTGCAAAGATCACATCTGGGTGTCTCGGACATTAAAGCCTCTTTACTTCCTCATTATACTATGCAAGGTTCCTCTCTGGACTCTTACAGGACATGAAGCTGAGATTTTAGCTGCTTGGTCAGCCAAATCGTTTCCAGGGCCATGAGTGATATTTTCCTGACTGTGCCCTGGGATTTTAATTACTGCTAATAGCTTGACTTAATTGTGGGAATTCTGGGTGAAATTATTCCATCTATGTAGCCATCTATGCAGCAGCTATCATTCTTTCAATCCATCCATCCATCCATCCATCCATCCATCCATCTTTCTATATAGAATCTCTTCATCCCTCCCTCTCTCTTATCTATCTTCTATCCTCCATCCATCTACTTATCTATCTACCTCTTCTGACAATTGTTACTTCCCTTTGGGGAGAGGAATGTTTTCCTAGTTGACTTCACAAACTTGTGATGATAAGAAATCTCATTTAGATTGGCTTTCTGTGAATTTGACAGGTTAGTGATTAGTAGTAGAAATATAACTAGGAACTTCTGTGTCTGGGGAAAAGAACTCCAAACTGAACCTAAATGAAATCCACCTTCAGTTAATTGGGGAAGTGGCAGGGACAAGATGGAAGGAGGGGACAGGGGAAGTTCTCCTCTGTCTCATTCTGCCATTTCCCTAGATACTTTGAATGAATGTATGTTTTAGGTATGAGATCTGTGGTTGCTACAATGGGAAAGGATTCCTATTCTGGTCAGAGCCTCTAAATTCACTGCCCTGGGGCAAAGTCCCCACGGTTCCAACCTCTTTGTATTTCTGCTTACCTCTATCTTTTGTATTATTTCTTCTGCACACTAAAAAGGAGATAATTATGATGCAGATGCTGATGAAGATGCCAATGAAGATGCCGATGACAAGATTGATAAAAAAGTTTTTGTTTTGATGATGACTGTCCTGTGAGCACTGTGCATCAGTGATGGCAGTGCCTGGCCTTGCTTCATACAGACCCTGGGCAGTACAACTAGGAAGACAGATAAGGACATGTGTCACTGAACATGAATTCATTCCCATCAGCCCACCATGACTGAATAACCCAGCTCCTCCCCCACTCAAGGCAGCCTCCAGAGAGAGAGGCAGAGTACCCCAAACAGAGGGAGAGAAGTAGATGAGGACAGATGTGGGGCCCCCTTCCCAAATGTGTTGTATACATAAAAAAGGAGGATATCCACGCTGGAATGGCTAGAAAGATAGTGTGTCCAGAGTCAGGATCCAAAAAGATTTAGACAAATTAGAACCATGAGATCATGTTGCTTTTTTAAAATGTGTTTTTGGGAAGAACTGCAGTTTTATCAGTATAGAGGATTCCCTGCTGTAGAAATACTTTCCTCTGATGCAGGAATTGTCAGGAATTGAGACTTTGTTGGCTAGGGCCCTGAGAGTGTGTGACCTGCTTCTGAGACAATGTTTATAATGTTTAAGATACCAAACTCTGGGCCTCCTGACCCCACAGAAATTCCTGTATGTCCCACTGTCTACCCTAAAAAAAGATTGAAATTACTAGGATTTCAGAAACAATGCTTTCCAGTTGGGCTAAAAAATCTATTCAAAATCATAGAACCTGTGATTTCTAGATCTGGGGACACTAGTGGACAGAACCTCGGATCTACAAGTGCAGATGAGAGTTCAAATCTGAGTTCAGACATTCCCAAATGTAGAACTTTGAGCATTTAACCCCCGATTGCCTCAGTTTTCTCATCTGTTGAATGAGTTTAATAGCACTCACTTTCTAGTGGAGCATCACATGAGACAAAACTTAGAAAGTGCTATATAATGCCTAGTTCTTATTGTTATTGTAGCTCCTGTGCCAGTAACCATTGGTATGAAACACTCTTCTTATTGGTCGATATGGATGTCATTCCCTGTGGACATCAGCTGGCCAGAGTTGGGGGAAAATTCCAGCCTTTTCAGAACTTTTCAAAAACCTTGAAGGGACTCTTCAAGCATCACTTTGCTTCTGGCTTCTAGAGGGAGGATGGAAGGGGCCAATCTCACTTCAAATTCTAGAATTCATGTCTGGAAAGACATGAAAGGGACCAGAAGCCTCCATGGTATCTCCTCCCCAGTTTGCTACATTTTCTCTTTCAGGAGAGCTAGAACTTTCTCTTGCTTGAGTTGTCTCACTGCTGGTGGGAAACCTCTTTCTTTCCTTTGTATTATCTGGTATGTATCCTCCAGGGTATTTCTTTTCTGATCTCTCTTTTGCCACACTTTAGATAAGTGAGTTTCTTTGCTTTTTATAATGTATATTTATTGTGACAAAAAGGATTGAGTGGTGATAGGTGGGAAGCTTTGAATAGAAAACCTGGGGATTCCCTTCCTCATCCAAAATAAACAAAGTAATCATAAATTAGATTGAACCTGGTCACATCTTTCAGAATAAAAATATGTAAAAGAATAGATAGCTATAATTCTAGTCTGGAACCCCATTTCTCTGAGAAGAACAAAGTGGTCTCAGGCTCTAACTTCCTACTTCTGCTCTGACAGATATTAAAATCGTCCTTGGAAAATGGCAGATGGGAGAAAGACTGGAGATGTCTCATCTTCCTCCCTTTGACTCACATAGTGGTCCACATTTTAAGTGTACCTTAGCCATAGGGAGAGGTTTCTTAAACTTTGTTTCTCTCTGTCTCTCTCTGTCTCTGTCTCTCTTCTCTTCCCCCACTTCTTTCAATCTAGCTCTCTCCACTTGGGGTCTCTAAAACTACTACACTATCATTACTATTAAGGTTTTCCTTCTCCTTGAAAAATGACAAAGAGTTCAGAAGTTAGTTTGAACCAATCATATCCCTAAACTCATAACATTTAAGGGAGTAGAATTATTATTCTAATCTGCTACCTTTCTCCCCATGTTGCTTTCAGCAAATAATTACATTTTATATAATTATTAATAAATAATAATCATTATTGTTATTTAGTCATTTCCATCCTGTCCAACTTTTTGAGACTCTGTTTAGGGATTTCTTGGCAGACATTTCCTTCTCCATCTAGTTTTATACATGAGGAAACTGAGCCAGCAGGATGAAGCTACTTGCCAGGATTACACAGCTAGCAAGTGTCAGAGGCCAGATTTAAACTGAGCACTCCATACATGACATTCTGTCCACTGTGCCACCAGGTTACCCATTCATCATTATCTATTAGGTTCTTACTAAGTGCTAAGTCAGTACTTAACAATTCTCTAGTCCTGGTCTTTACTAGTTCAACCCCTTTGAATTCCTGGGGAAGAGCTTGCATGCTTAGGAGGAGCAAGTTCATTGGTTATATGTAACGTGCTGTTGTCTCCAGAAGCTGCCGATCAATTTCTGGGAGGAGATCTGCTGTGTCAACTCAAATCTCTCGGACAGATTCTTCTTCCTGTAAAGAACCATTGTCTCCAGACAGTTGCTGTTAACTCTCGTCCAGAGAAGTAATTTCCCTTCCTGCAGAGAGCTGCCTCAAGTCTGGTCTAGAGCAGAGACTCCCTTTTCCTCCAGAGCTGCCCTCTTTTATCCTCCCAGAGAATGGATGTGGGATAATGCAAGGGCTTCTGGGAAAAATTACTTCAACCAATGAACTTGCTCCTCCTAAGCATGCAAGCTCTTCCCCAGGAATTCAAAGGGGTTGAACTAGTAAAGACCAGGACTAGAGAATTGTTAAATACTGACTTAGTACTTAGTAAGAACCTAATATCTCATTATCTCATTAGCACTTAGTAAGAACCTAACAATTATCATCATCATCATCATCATCATCATTATCATTATTATTGTTATTATTGAAAGGAACTAGAAGCCACTGACTTCAACCCTCTAATTATAAAGATGAGGAAATTGACGTCCAAAGAATCAGAGGGATTTATCCCTGGTCACATAGGAAACAAATGTCAGAGGCAGAATCTGAATCCAGCTCTTTGGGCTCCAGAGTCAGGGCCCTTTGCACTCTCCCAGACCACTGTCCTTCCCAGGACTAAATGGGACTAAGCAACAATCCATCTGAAAAGGTCTCAGAGCAGGAGCACCCTGAGCTCCCCTGGTGAGTCAGCACTGCAACTGGAAACTCAGCCATGGCAGTCCATCTTTAGACTACATGGAGGCTTTAGAATGAAGGAAATCCTGTGACACTGCCCCATGGACATGGACATGGTTATGGGACATGAACAGTACAGTTCCTTGAATTCAAGTTCCTTGGATAGCTGGAGGGCTTCCACAATAGGGTGCTGCAGGCTCATAGATTCTGATCTGAAAGTGACATCAGGAGGACTTTTGCTGGGGTTCCTCATTTATAGATAAGGAAAAACCTCCATAGAAAGTTCAAACTACAGATAACAACAGCCAGTGTTTATGTAGCGTCTCCCATGGGCCAGCACTTTTAAAATAACATCTCACTGGCCCACCACAGATGGGGAGCATCCATGCTTTTGGAACCCAGACTCTCTAGACTCAAAGCCCTCTCCATGGTCCTGGGGCAGCCAGGGCACCAAACCACCCATGGGAGGAACTGCTGAAGGACATCCTGGAGACGCCAAAAGGGTGTGTCAAGTGCTTAAAGAAATGGGAAGTAGAAGAGAAGCAAACTCCCTCATCTCAGCCTCAGAGGGGAGAACTTAGAGTGATGGAGAGAATGTAGGAGAAGCAGATTATAGTTCAGTTTAAGGGGGAAAAACTAACGATGGAGACTGTCCAAGAAAGGGAAGAAAGAAGGAAGTACAGACAAGCAGAACAGCATTGAAAACTACATTTGAGTTTCTTTTAAGTCTGCAGGTACATGCAAGCTGTACAGAAGAGAGGTTCATAGTGTCCCATACATTTGGAGGAATCAGCACGAACCCTAAAGTAATTGTTAATTTTCAGGGTGAACACACAGACCTTAGAAATGGGCAAATTCTACAAATTAGACTTGATTTCTTATTTTGTTGCATGACTAGACAAGAAAATGCTGATGATGCAGAATAAACTAAAAGTATGTGCAGTGTATATTTATTTCTGAGAGATCCAGTTATTACTTACCTGCACACCCTCGTGGGCATTTTTTTATTTTTATTTTCCGTTTTAGTCTGTTTGTGGAAACTTTTACTTTATTTGGAGTTCATTAAGTTCACAATTTGTGTTCAGATTATTATAAATGAACAAGACCATCAAGTCCCAGAGAACGTGCTGTACCTACTTGGTCCATGGCAAACATCGGTCCAGGGTCCCATTGGTGGAAAATGTGCCTGCCTGGCATTCTTCACAGATGGTGTTGTTTCTCTCTGTGCCTGAAAGAGAAGGAGGCATGAGACACTGTAATGTTCTTCCCTAAAGTGTAATGTTCTCTGGGAGCAGCCTTCGTTTCAGTTCAGTGTAATCACCCCAAATGCAGCCAGGACTAAACGTCCAGATCCTTTATTTTCTCCTTCAAAGTCTTGTCTCTTTTCCTGGGCCCTGTTAGCTTTCTTAGAGGCCTCTCTCTCTCCTTGCCTGCTAGTCCTTTGCCTCTGCCAGCTTCTGCCTCTAGATTCCTCCAAATGTCTCCAAATCCAAAAGTTTGTGCTTCAGCCTCCTGCCAGCACACAGGTGGAAGATGGAATGGATCTCTCTCAGCCTCAGAAAGCTTCTAGTGCACTTGTCCTTTCTGGCCCTAACAGCTCCTCCTTATATGTTCCACACTGAGTACACAGCAATCATTACATCACTAGGAAACCATTATTTGTTGTAGGATTAAATCAATGCTAAACTAGATTTAACCACTGTCTCCTCAATTCCACTTACTTAGCACCTTGTTAGAATCCTAACAGGATCTGTGATGCTCAGCATAGTAATAGGAACAAAACATGTGTGTTAGAACAGTGTCCCTGGATTAGTCAGTCCTTTCCCTGGAAGTTCTGTGTCAGAACAAAGAGTATGGAGAATAAGTCTATGAAACACTTCCCCCGAACTGAGAAAAGAAATTTTTTATTTTTTTATAACTATATTTTGGTTTTGTATCATCTATATTGCCTAACATTTCTTTGGTTTAACAACCAACTCTTCAGGGCAAAAAAAAAAGGCACATTTTAATGTCTTTTATGTTTAACCAACATTACTAAAATTTTCCCCATCACTTTCTCAAAACTAAGCAACTAACAAAATAATAAATTCAGCTCCGACTTATCCTGTTTCATTATGCTCACATTGAGCATACAATCAACTCTTGGGAGAAGAGTTCTGACTGACTCCACCATGCCTCTGATGACCTTATCTTACACAGTGAGTCAGCTCTTATAATATATAATGTTTTAAAAAAAAAGTTCCACAAACTAACAGCAAACCAAAAAAGTGTAACATTATTTGTTGTGTTCCATACCCATAACCCCCCCCCCCCCATTTCTTCACAGAAGCTGGAGATTGAGGAGGAAGTAGAATATGGAAGTATCTCAGTGGATAGAGAACTGGGCTTGGAGTCAAGAAGATTTTAGCTCAATCCTAGGCAAGTCCCTTAACCTCTGCTTACCTGTTTTTGCTACTACAAAAGGGGATAATGATAGCATCTGCCTTCCAGATAACATGTGTAAATCTGGCACAGAGTCAATGCTTGTTTACTTATTGTTATTTAACTATCTGTAAGCATACAAATAGCTTTGCCTACTTACATGACCCTGACTTCAGAGGAAGAAAGAACCTTAGAGATAACTGGGTCCAACTGTCTCATTTGACAGGAGAGAAAACTGAGACCCAAAAGGGCAAGTGACTTACTTGACCACACAGGTTATTCCATCAATATTTGAATGATCTTCAGTTTGGGCAGCTTGCTTCCTCTCTGCACAAATGCAGATTGTCATTCCCTTCAATTTAAGCAGATGGCCTTTTAGAGTTGTGTCAGAAACATCCATCCTTAGATGTAGCGTTCTCTTCTCTAAATTATAATCATTCTCTGGAAGAGATTTCTTGGAGGGCTTCTGGAGGCATCCTTAGTTTCAGTTCAATTCAAAGATCTCAAATGCAGCCAGGAGTAAAATCCATATCCTTTATTGTGTCCTTCAAAGTCCTGAATCTTTTCCTGGGCTGGGTTTGCTTTAATAGAAGCCTATCTCTCTCCTTGATTCCAAGAGCTCCCTCTGAATCTCTCCAGCCAGCTTCAGCCTCTTGTCCTCCCAATGTCTCCAGCCAGCACAAAGGTGGAAGTTGGAATGAATCTTGACTCCTCCTCCCAGAGAGTGGGCTTGTGGGTTTCTGTCTTGTCAATCCTAGTTCTCTCTCACTCTGAATCTCCCTGAGCTTCCTAGTAGGCTTGTTCTTTTATATGCTCTTTTAGAGGTGTGAACTCTTAAACGTGTGAAAGGTGTGAACTCTTGCCGAACTCTAACAAGTACTAAGCACATTAGTGAACCAGAGAACTGCTAAGCACTAGGATAAAATTAGACAACCGACTTAGCACCTTGTAAGAATCCTAACACTTAGAAGCCTCTAAAAGACTGAGTTCCTCTGCACTTAACTAGGTTTGAAAGTGGATGGTGATAGAGCAGGCTCACCTCTAGCCTTCACATATTGGCCAGGGCTGCAAACTCGATGAGGCACACACAGCTCACAGTCATCACCTTTCATATCAGTGCAGAAATAACCCGGAGAACAGCCACACACAGTGTTGGAGGTAGAGGAACATTCCCTTCTGATCACCAAACCCAGCTCTGAGAGAAAGAACAAAAGGAAGAAGGAGACATTAGGTTAGTCAGTCAATTACTATTTATTCAGGACCTACTATGTTCCAAGCACACATTAAAAAGAAAGGTAAAAGATAATCCCTGCTTTCAAGGAGCCCTGGATTTAAAAAGGAAGGAGACTGATCTCCTGCAAAGGTGGGCTTTTCGCTAGGATTTTAATGAAGATAAGAAACACAGAAGGTGAAGGTGAGCATAGAACCAGGAGGGCAAATTCCCATCTGGGAAGACCAGAGAGTCCATTGTCCCTGGATCACAGAGTGTGTGCGAAATAGGGGAGGGTATAAGGTGCAATAGTATTGTAAATGTATTAAGGGGCTAGGTTATGAAGGGCTTTAAAGTTTTTGGTTTCACTCCTAGAGGTGAGAGGGAGCCATTGAAGTTTATTGAGTTAGATGATGCCATATTTGGACCAGTGCTTTAGAAAAATCATTTTGGCAGCTGAATGAAGGATAGATTGGAGTGGGGAGAGACTGGAGACAGGCAGGCACACTTACGCATTTATTACAACACTCTAGGTGTGACGTGAAGAGGAGAGAAAGGAACACACAAAAGGTGAAATCCACCTTGTAGGTCATTGTAAGTCTTTAAGAGAACTGAAGAAGGAAGGAACTGCTGTGGTTAGCTACAGGGTGACTCAGTCTGAAGATATTTGGGACCAGTCATTTACCCTTCTGTGAGCAGGAAGCTGGCTCCATTTCTACAGATTCACTTGTCTCTGGGTTGGATGCTCAACTATACCAAACCACCAGGTTTCATCATAATCTCAGGCAATTCTAACAGACCCTTCATGAAAATAAACACTGTTCAGAGGCAGCCATTGAGGTCCAGTTGGGAAAAGTTCTTTCTCAAGGTCGCACAGAGTCATTGAGAGGTATCAAGAAATAAGGGGAAGGGGAAAGGGAAGAAACATTCATTTAGTGCTTATCCCTCCATGTACCAGGCACTGTTCTATATAACAACCCTGAGAGGTAGATGCTGCTCCTGGCCTCCCATTTAACAGTTGAGGCAGACTAAGGGCAAGTGGTGCCCAAGGTTGCAAAATTATAATTGTCTGAGGTCACATTTCAACTCAAGTCTTGCTGACTCAGACCCAGCATTCTATGCACTGTACCAGCAGCTACTAGAGCCCAAACCTCCCAGCCAAATGCAGAGAGAAGACAGTAGGAGGCTGATGGAAGCTGATTTGTCATTACAATGAACCCTCCCATTTTAAATATGAGTAAATGGAAGCCCAGAGAGGTAAATTACTTTTCCCTGATTTCCCTCAATGCTAGTGCCTTCCTTCTAAGATAATTTCTAATTCATCATCCTGCCTATACCATGTCTGTACAGAATGCTGTCATGACGTGTACCCCATTAAATTCTCAGGGTCTTTCTTGGTATCCCCAGCACTTAGCACAAAGCTTAACACATAGTATGTGCTTATTGGATGTTTACTGACTGGCTTGCCCAACATCATACAGATAACAAATGGAAAAGCTAAGTTTTGAACCCAGCATCTTCCTTATGCATCACCTGGTGGCAATATTGAGGGTGAAAATCTTTTCAAACTCTAAAAAGGGATGTGCCTGAGAAAGGAGGAGGGAAAGGTGAAAAGCTCTGAGCAAGGAGTTAAGTTGCCATCATGGGACCTGAGGTCTAATCCTGGCTCTGCTCTTTACTGCTTTGTGACTTTGGTCAGGTCCCAACTTCTCTGGGATCAGTTTCTTCAGTAAAATGAGGGTCTTGGATGAGATGACCTCTCTGGTTTTTTTCAGCTCTGGGTCTGTTACCTATTAATCCCTTCCATATGGACCAAGGAGAGGAGACACTCTGAGGGAAGCAGCTGAACAATCCTGGGGCAGGGAGAAGCCAAAAAGGAGAAATGGGGGAGCAAAGAGAACCAGGAGAGTCCCCAGTACTTTATATTGTCAAGAGTTATGAATTGTTTAAGATGATTTCCCAGTTATGCAGAACAGACTGTTCAAATAGAAAAGCCCAAATTTCAGAATACTCAGAGCTAACGTGGGTGAGAGAGCAAAAAGACCAGCTCCACCACTTAGCATTCCCCTGCCCTCTGTCTGCCTAACCCCCTCCCCCTGCAAGAATACATATGCCCTTCTCCAACCTGATATAGCACTGACCCACTTAGAATTGAGGGGCAAAATGGGATAGGACCAAGGGGAGGAGATGTTCTTTGTTCTTAAAAAGCCTCCTCCTATTACTACAGGTGAAAATCCATCTTTAAAAATTCATTCAAAACCCTAAGACAGGGCAATATTAGCAGTGATTCACAATCTAACATGAATTAATTCCTTAACATAATATCTCCCTGGAAGACAACAAGGGAATGATCAGAAGAGAGTAGAAAGATGGAGACATAATTTGAAATGCTAGAACACTGCTAGGGAAGATGAGCCCAGCTGGGAGTTACAGGGAGAGGTTTGGGGCCATCAGGAGGAAACACAGGTCTAGACATAACCCTCCTACTCCTATGGCTAGGGGTCAGGAAAGTGTAGACAGCATATTTAAGGAGCTGGGTGGGCTCTAGGGCCTTTCACAAGTTCCTGAGGACTCTACTGAGAAGCCTCTTCAGAATCCTAGATATTTTAAGCATTCTTTTCTGAGGTTTTTTCCAATTTGGATGTTCTAAGATTGTGTGAGAGAGTGTAAATAAATAAACTACCTTGTGCTTCCTAAGTGTGAAATGCCATGCTCTAAAAACCGGGAGATCATTGTACATGGCAACATCAGTAATATATGATTATCAGTTCTGATGAACTTGACTCTTTTCAACAATGAGATGACAAATGCCAGTTCCAATGATCTTGTGATGAGGAGAGCCATCTGCCCCCAAAGAGAGGACTGTGGGAACTGAGGGTGGTGCCCAACATAGCATTCTCACTCTTTTTGTTGTTGTTCACTTGCATTTTGTTTTCTTACTCATTTTCTTTCCTTTTTGATCTGATTTTTCTTATGCAGCAAGAGAATTGCATAATTATGTTTACATATTTTGGATTTAATGTATATTTTAACATGTATAACATATATTGAATTGTTTGCTATTTAGGGGAAAGGGTAGGGGGAAGGAGGGGAAAAGTTGGAACACAAGACTATGCCCAGGGCAATGTTGAAAAATCATCAGTGCATATGTTTTGAAAATAAAAAGCTTTATTAAAAAAAGAAAAAGAAATACCATGCTCTAGGACCTTAGGAAGTAGTCTAAACCTCTCATGTTATAAATGTGCAAACTGATGTCCAAAGAGAGGACATGACCTGTCCAAGGCCTCAGAAGGAAAAGCCTGGAAAGGAACCCAGCTCTCCCAACTGCTGACAAAGCATTCTCACTGCCTCTTTTTCTGGTCTAGCTCCTGCTCACTGGGCTGTAGACATGTAGAACATCCCTCCTATCCCATCTTGTCCAACTTTTGACTTCTTCTGAACCCAGCTCTCCCTTTCCCAGGGAAGCTACAGTACCCACGGTAGGGCAAACTCTGGGTTAGATCTAGGTCCTAGTTGACCCTAAGGCCCCAGAAGAATTTCTTACCAGAGTTACAGACTTTACATAGGAGACACTTCTTCAGGACATGATTTTGCGTGGTATAGGTCCCAGGATGACAAGGTATACAGAAGGTGCCTTTCATTATGTTACATGTCCCAATTAGTTTGTAACCTAAAGATAACAAAGAGTAAGCATTAAAAACAAGGCCCAGGACAGCTCCTTGCAGAAACCACTGTTCTCCATTTTCAATTCCCCTTGGTAACATCATATGAACACCCTAGACAAGGTTCAGGAAGCTCCAAAGGCTATCTATGAAACTTAGGATGGTTTATTATGAAAATTAGGAGGGGTGCACATGTATCCCTCAATTTAAACCCAGACTGTCAAAACTGGAAGGGATCTCAAAGACATACAGAGACAGAGACAGGAAGACAAAAACAGAGACAGAGAAATACAGACATGTATACAGACACACAAAGACAGAGACAGAGAAAGAGACGAAGAGGAGGAAGCAGAGAGACACATTTCCTCTCAGGGAAAGAGAGGAAATCAGATGACTTCCGAGTGCAAAATAAATAATAGTATTTTTCACTTTATTGTTTTTTGAAACATGAGTAACATGGAAATGTTTTACATGACTTCACATGTATAAATAAGTCCATGTTGCCTACCAGGTCATGGGAAGTGGGCAGGGCTGAGAGAAAAAGAATTTGGAACTCAGAATTTTAAAAATAATGTTAAAGACAAATAATGTTTTGAAGAGGAGAGAGAATCAGAAAAAGACCTTATGGAGAAGGTGGTGTCTGAGTTATACATTGAAGGAATTTAGGAATAACATAAGAGTTATTGCAAACAAAAAGGACCTCTGCTAATGTAAAAGATGCAGAGATTTGGGAATGGCATCAATGTCCATGGCAGTCAGGTGGCCAATTTGATTGGAATAAGGAAGTGTGAGAAGTCAGATGAAATAACACAGCTAGGAGATTGCAGTAGATAAAACACCAAGCTTGGATTCATGAAGATCCAGTCCCATATATTTGTTGTGTAACCACAAGGAAATTACATATATTCTGCCTAACTCATAATTAAATAATGGAGAGGATAATAGGGCCTACGTTTGTATGGCTGCTGAGAAAATAAAATGAGTAAATACCATCTTACAAGAAGTTATCAGGGGAAAGACCCCTGATATTCTAGAACCCGGGATAAAATAAAAATGGACAGAAACCAGCAATCACCTCCTTAAACAGATCCCAAAATGATAATTTTCAGAATATTATGGTAGAAATGATCCAACCATCTGGAGAATAATTTAGAATTATGCCAGAGGGCATCAAACTGTGCATATCCTTTGACCTATAAGTGTCATTACTGAGTTTGAATCTCAAGGAAATAAATCATAAAGGAGGGGAAAAGACCCCACATGTGCAAAAATGTGTGTAGCAAAAAATTGAAAAATGAGGAAATGCCCAACAATTGGAGAATGGCTGAATAAGTTGTAGTATATGAAGACAATGGAATATTACTGTTCTATAAGAAGTGATGAATAAGCTGATTTTAGAAAGGCCTGAAAAGATTTACACAAACTGATGGTGAGTGAAACAAGCAGAACCATCTGTATTGAGAACTTGCAAGATTGAATATAAATCAATACATGCCACATTAACTTCTTTTTTCTTTTTTTTCTTTCTCTCTCATGGTTTTTTCCTTTTGTTCTGGTTTTTCTCTCCCAACAAGATTCATAAAGAAATATGTATTTTAAAAGCTAAGATACATGTGAAGCCAGAAAAAACCCCAATAATACAGAATATATAGTAACATTCCAGATCTCCAAGGCCAAGGAGAAAATTTTGTAAGCAGCCAGAGCTACAATTAGGATAACACAAAATTTAGCAGCTTCTATATTAAATAAGATATTCTGGAGAACAAAAGCACTAGGAATATAACCAAGAATAATTTACTAGACAAACTGAGTATAATTATTTAGAGGGAAAAATTTAATGAAATTTAATGAATTTAATTTAAATTTAAATTTAATTTAAATTTAATTTAATGAAATAGGGACTTTTTAGCATTCCTGGTGAAAAGAACAGAACTTAATAGGAAAAAATAATTTCATGTAAGACTCAAGAAAATGATAAAAAAGTAAATAGGAAAGGGTCATCTTCAAGTGAAATTAACTGACATGACGTAGACAGCTCTGACTAGATTATTCAATTTAAAGCATTATTTATTAGCCAGCAGGTGACTGACCCCACTAGTAGAGATCAGCCCGAACCTTTAGCCAGATACACTTTTAAGCGCTTTTGTCACATCCTGGTACAGCTTTGTGGTTACAAATTTCAGAAATCATGGACAGTTTCTCGTTTACAATGGGGAAATGTCTGGATGTGAGTGAGCACACAACAGAACCTGTTGACATGTTGACCTGTTTTACAATGTTGTCCTGACTCTGTTAGACACACACTCTCAGAAAGTCTAGGGTCTCATGAACTGGAGTATGGGGCCCAATCTGAACATAACATTTCCCTTAATTTAGTTTAAGCAGCATTTTCCTATAAGCCTGAGGCCCCTTGACTCAGGGATGAGGGGGTCAGTCTTTTGGCCATTTCAAAAGGACCAACAAAGGTTAAACTGGTTACATTCCTTCATGGCATGATAATATTTGTAACTTAGAAGTTTCTCAGTATTTGTGCTGTTAGAAGGAGTATAGATAGACAGAAGGCACAGATCTGATTAGAATACGAAGGGTCGATATCTAAATAAAATAAAGGGGGTGCTTGTTTTGGCAGCATTTATACTAAAACAATGAAAGAATTCTTTAGAACTTGTTTTGTTATTTCTTGTGTTCTATACATTCTCTCTGAGTAGGGAGCCATTTCAAGTTATTCTTTGGGACAGAAGAAGTTCTTTTTCCTTCAGTATCCTGAAGGTGAATGTCAGTCTTCTTTGTTCCCATAGTAAATAGTTCATTTTAAAAAAATAAGATGCATTGATGTAAGCAACTCTAGTCCTGGGGGGGGGGGTGAATGGTGTCTGGTCTTATCTCTAATACTAGGGTGAGGGGAGTCATCTCTCTACCCTCTGACCAGAAACCCCAAACCAAGAGCTCCACCTTCCAGCAAGCGCCCATATCCAGCAGCACCCTGCCTTACTGCCTCTGCATTCACTTAGTGCTAGCTGCTTCTTGCCCAGGGCCACATCTCTGCCGCACATCTGGGCCTGGTGTTCCTGATCAACTGAGCTTCATTCAGTCTTTCCAGACTCAGACTCTACAAGCACTTCAGGAGGTGAAAGTCTGTGATTACTGCAGAGGTTTCAGACACACCTAGGTAGCCCTAAGTATCATAGCCAGCAAATTTAACTATAATATTGGACAAAAAAAATGAACATTCCATGACCTTGAAGATTTTCAGGACTTTTTATCAGCCAAGCCTGAACTCAATAGAAAATTTAATACATAAGAGGCAATATATTAAAGATCAGTTTCAAGGAACTCAACATGCACAATTGTTCATGTTTTTGGCTTTTGTTTTGTTTTGTTTGTTTAACATGGGAAATGTATACCATATGTTTAAGATTGACATCAACCATTGGGCAATTCAGAACAAAAACTGGGGCATAGTGAAGGTAAAAATAGGAATTATGTTATACAAATGAGGAGCAGAGGAAGAATAGAGGCATAAGAAGGAGGAGAAGGATTTGTCCTTCTGAAAACCTACTCACATCAAAAATGAGTTAAATAGGCAAAACTACATATATGTCATTGATCCAAATTGTGTTCCCCTTGACTTTTGGGGGAAGCAATGGGAGTGAATACTGAGAAACTTTCCCCTGGGAGAGGCCCCCCTCTTAAGGAATCAAGATAAGTGGTTTCATTCAGTTGGAAATCTTGGCCAGGAATAGTTGCAGCCTCTAGTGAGTTGAAAATTAGCTCATGACCACTCCTAGAAGCTTGTTCATTTGGAGATCTTGGCCTGATAGTCAACTCAAACTGCTCCCCAGATCCCAGGCAAAGACTTCCCTATAAAACTGGGGTCTGTTAACACATCTTTGCTAAATTCCTAATTAGGAATTTTGCCTGCTAAGAAAGTCTCCTTTTTATTGAACAATAAAACTTCCTTTTTGCCACAGATTTCTGGTTCTCGAATTATTTCACATTGGATCTGCCTATCCAAGCAGAAGGGCTCTCTCCCCCTATTCCCACACCTCAACACCAACCATAGCACCCTCAAAAATCTATGAAGGAAGAAGGGGCGAGGGATGGGTTTACCAGAAAGGAAAGTTTGTAGAAAAAAGACAAGAGAGGAAACCATTGGAGGGGAGGGGATTAAGCAATATCAAGGCAAGTTAGGAGCAGAATTAAAGCAGAGTCAGCAGGGATAGGAAAGATATGTGTGGTATATGTGGGAGGGGGAGATGAGGGGTGTAGGGGTGCGTGTGTGTGTGTGTGTGTGTGTGTGTGTGTGTGTGTGTGTGTGTGTGTAAACATAAGGATATCCTTTCTTTACTATAAACTGCTTGGGAATGGTGGGGGGGGATGAAAAGGGGAAAAAGAATAAAAAGAAAACAAAATTACAATTCAAAGGAAATTAAAAAAAAAAGATGGTCACCCATGAATATAAACAAAGAGAACATTGTTGTGTGCCCACAAGAACATAAGGAGAATTCAAAATACATAACAACAAATTACTAAGTCAAGAAAGTATATATATCTATATATATACATACATATACATATTAAATCAAGAAAGTATATCTTTTTTGATATTCTTTCTCTTATTTTTCTATTTTCTTATTCTGTTTTTTAGTGAAATAAATTAAAAAAAAAAAAAACAAAGAAAGAAATGATGAGCAGAATTACCCCCAGAAAAACCTGGAAAGACTTACATGAACTTTGTATGGAACAGGTGCTAGGCCCTTTCCCAAAATTAATTAATCAGAGACATTTTCAGGTACAAAGAGAAAGCCTTTATTTAGTCCCTGCAGTGAGAGGTCTAGACACAACTGAGAGCCATTCCAGGTCCTGCCATGTACTTGTGGAACCTGACCACCTTCTGGCTTGTTGGAGTTTAAAAAACAAAGGACCTGAGACTTTTCATTGGATAGACTAAAAGGACCTAATTATCCTTGACCAATGCTGTCTGCTTCCTGTGGGGCACATTGATGCTGTTCTAGTGGTAGTTGCAGAGAATTGTGGGAATCCGCTTTTTGGTGGGAGGTGCGGGTCCAATGTGAAAGAATTCAGGAACCTGAATTATTAGTGGCAAAAAAGCAAGTTTTATGGGCACTGAGAAGTCAGCTTTGCTAGGAAGGCAGACTTCTGAGTGACAAGAGGTTCTAGCAAAGAAATCTTGGCAGAGAAATTAAAAGGGTTATCAGTGAGAAGAGAATGTCTTCATAGAGGGCAAGATTCCTGGTGGGCAGCTATGCCAAAGGGAGAGGTCCCTTGACAAAAGCATAATTCCTACTCTGGTCCTCTGCAAAAAATATGGAGTTTAGAATTATCCTTTCTAGAAGGGCTTTTCTGTAACCAAGTCTTCCTTCTGGAGAGTGGAGAGACAGGTTGGAAGGGGAAGCTGCTCACTCTTGGCTGGCCTTATAGGAAACAAGCAAGAGTCAAAGGAGAGAAGGGTTTCTCAGAAGTACTCATGCTTCAGCCCATCCTCTACATTGCTCTTCTAGTCAAGAAGTAGGTCAAGTCTGAGGCTCACGTTCCCAGTTGAAAAGAAAGCCAGTACCCCCAGGGCCTAGAAACTTGGAGTTTCAAGCCATGAAATGTCAGACCCAGATCTCCCAATGGAATGGAAATCATTTTGAAGGCTTCCTGAATGGGGATCTGGCTTTCCAAAAGATCAAGGCTTGGGGGGGGGTGTAATTTGTCTTAGAGAGGTCTAGTCCGGAAAATATGCCTTCTTCTAGCCTCTTTGGAGTCTGAGAGACTCTGAATCAAAGGAGAAACAATTTCAGAGGGATTATTTTACAAATTAAAGGGGATATAGTTTCACCCCCATCAACATCACTTCCTGTAACTTCCTGAGGGTCTTTTTTTTCTGGGAATAGAGATCCTGTGACAGTCTCAAAGTAAAAAACCTTCACCCAATCAGTCGTATTCAAACTGATACAAAATGAAGACATTGTACATAGTAACAACAATAATGTAACATGTTTAACTGAGCATGATTTAGCTATTTTAATCAATCCTAATGTGGAAATGTTTTACTACACACACACAGACACACACACACACACAGACACACAGACACACACACACAGACACACACACATTTTTATGCCTAAATCAAATTGTTGGCCTTCTTATTGCACCTCCATCACTCCTCTAAACTCTGAGAACACCCCTCCCTCCCCTCATGGTCCCTTTAAGCTCTGAGATTCTATGATTCTGGAATTTGAATGGACACATGAAGAAAGGAAGAGAGCTTGGGAGAGGCAGCCTGTACCAGAGTAAGAGAATGATTTGTCCCAGTTACCTGCATGGCAAGGGCGACAGCACTTTCCATCCACTTTATAAAGTCCTCCAGTGCATGAACCATAAACGTAATGAGTACCTTGGGCAAGGTTAGGGAAGGCAATGAGGGCGAGGCAGAGAGAACAATCCAGTATGACAGGAAAAGTGGGCCGTGATCTTGATTTTGTCATTCGCTGGCCAGATGACTGGAGACAACTTGAAAACCCTCAGGATTTCTTGCTGTTCCAGACCTGGGATCCTAGGATTTAATCTCTAAACTTTCTCTCTCTATCTTGTAACTCCCAATAATAGGAAGCTTATAAAGGATAGAGGGGAGGGAAGAAAGAAAAGCCTCCTCCCACTGTTTCCAGTCACCCTACCCACAGACCAGATTCAGAAACTCAATTTCATGCACCCTCCCCTTTGTGAAATTTCTCAGGCACTTTAGATCACGTGGTACAGTCTCCCCCAGATCCTGCTCAGGTCACAGAGAGGCGGAACTTTCCCCTCCTGACTTCTGCAAGACAAGTTTGGAATTGGGGGTATTTCTACTCATAGATACCTGAGTTTTCAGTTCTGTGCCCCTTCCCCTGCCACCTTTGTATGAGTCACTGAGCTGCCACAGCCTGACCCCCTCTGTGTCTCTGATGAAAAATGGGAAGTCATTCAGCTTGGTAAACAACTTAGATTATCTTTCTTAGAAGGAACTTGGGGAAAAGTTGATCTCACCCAGAAACACACACAGAGCAGTGTCCCATCATGCAACTCCCAAGACTTGCATTAGAATCTTTGTAATTTTGAGCCCGGTTCTCTACCTGCTTCTTTGGAGGACATAGATGCATATCGATGTGTGCGTATGTGTATATTCATGTATATCTCAAGCAATAAATTAAAAGTGTTGGCTAATTCACCAAGCAAAACTAGCCCACTTCAGTAAAATGAATAAGTCCCTATATAAAACACAATTGAATTATAAATACTAATATCTACCACAATTAACAAGCCTTTCCATAGCATAAATATAACATAAAACATAATCAAATAAACATAATAGAAAATAAAAACCATTTTCAACATGTGGTTATTTACATGCACAGCAATAAAAATGCAATTTCATCCAAGGCATTTTTCACAGAAGAATGTCTCCCACTGCCACCTAGACAAATAGAACTATATACATTTATAACTGTCTTCAGATTACTGATCACATCACACCTTAGTGTAGTGACTGATCTCACAAGCATCCTTCTCTTGACACTGACTGATCTCTGTGTTTTACAATGGTGCTAGAAGTTGGAATCAACTGACTCCAGAATGATGCTAAACTTGTTTCTACATCTGAGTTGGCCACCATTCCAGGTTGGCTGTCAGTACATTCAAGCCCTGTGGGTTGAAGCTATAACCTCTGTGTTCCAGGAGCAGGTTTGGGCATGAGCAGAGTTGGCTCTTGGTTTAATTCTCCTACCGTATAATAATTCATATGGTTTTCTTTACATTTTCAGTGGCTACATCTAATCAGAAAGTCTGTACACCTGATGGTCTCTTTTTCTCACTTTTCTCACCATAGACACTCCCCTCTCAGCTCTCTCCACCTGCTCACTGGAAACTCCAACTGAATCTCCTATGGGCAATAGGTGGCTGTAATAAATATTCTTACAGAGTTCTGTCCCCCACCACCCAAGGTCTGTGGGGCTAGTTTATAAACTGACAAATTGTCTAGTCTCTCATTAGCCTTGTATGAGTTAGCTTTGCTAACATCTCAGTCCCTGGACAGTGAAAGCAGTCTTTGTTTCCTCTAGATAGAGGAATCTGATAGTGTACACAGAAGGTGTTTAATAAAAGTTGATTGCGTGAGTGACTGACAACATTCATTAGGCAAGTACAAGACTGAAAGGGACTGGCTGCCTAGCAGACAATCCAGGGTGTCTTGTGGCATAGTGTCCTGGTCCACATATGTCCTTTATTCAAAGTTCAAGA
Organism: Sminthopsis crassicaudata; assembly: GCF_048593235.1. Taxonomy (NCBI): domain Eukaryota; kingdom Metazoa; phylum Chordata; class Mammalia; order Dasyuromorphia; family Dasyuridae; genus Sminthopsis; species Sminthopsis crassicaudata. Next base: position 632,639,143 of record NC_133619.1, on the reverse strand, counting down.
ACAAGTCCATCTCCATATCTTTCTATTTTTCTAAGGCACTACCGCTATGAGTCATGGGAAAGGGCTGTTCTTTTGCAATGGTGTCATGTCTGTCTTTTTTTGGAGACAGCCTCTGAGAACTTCCTTTCAAGACAAAACATAACAGCCTTTGACGTACGTGGGGCTTTGTATCATGTGGGGCCCTCTACAAGTGGGGGCTTTGTCCTTCAGAATAGAATTTCTCATCACTTTTGCAAGGAATTGTGGGGTGTTGGGTGCTAGTTCTCCAGAGCTGGGACAAGTTAGTTTTTCTATCTTATGCTTCTTCCATGTGTAATTTTCTCAACATATTGGGTTGAAAGTGGGGCTACTTGACCATACTTTTCACCCCAAATTGCAAGTTTTACTGAAGGGCCCATAAAAGACCCTCCTTCCATTTCAGTGAGGCTCCACTGTATGAGTTCAAAAGGTCAAAAGTCCTTCCTATTCTCCTCTGTGAGACATTTCTTCTCTCTGTATTCTACATTCTCTTCCATTTCTTCAGACCCACCAATCAATGGGCATTCTATATTAAGTGCCCATAAGGGGCAGAAGGTAGTGAACTAGGTGCTGGGGCACAGAGACAATGAAATGGTCCCTGCTCTACAGGAGCTATTTGATACCTTAATTTTTTTTCTTGTCTTGTTATTTTTTGCTGTTTTATCACTTAAAATTCTTTAAACCCCCCACTTAAGGTTTTCTTGATAAAGTTACTGGAGTGGTTTGCCCATTCTTTCTCTGGCTCCTTTCACAAGAAGGAAACTGAGGCAAAGAAAGTCAGTCACCCAACTAGGAAGTATCTGAGGTCACATTAGAAGTTAAATCTTCCTGACTCCAGGTCCAGCACTCTTTCCATTGCACTACTTTGTTACCCATATCTCCTCCAATATTTGTCGTTATCTTTTCCTGTTGTCTTAGCCATTCTGACAGTTCAATCCCCAGATATTTTATGCATTTTATCATTCTTTATAATAAAATGTCCTTATGTATTATAAAAAAATAAGAAGAGAAATGCAGATTTCTAGCTAAGTTTCTTACCTAGAATTAGTGAAGTTGATACAAGAGAAAGCCTTTGACAGAGAAGGGAACATTACAAATTAATATTAATTAGTCAAATGATTTAGCATAAACATTATTTTTCCTCACCTGATAACCTAGCCAGGCAATATCTTTTTGCATTCTGTCATCCAGTAATGTGGCTTTTTATCCCATTTCTGTGTGATCTGCAAAATTGAAAAGCAGCCTCTACTATCAAGAAGCACACAGTCAAATTGGGGAGACACCATAACAACAACTACATAGAAACATGATACAGGGAGAAATTATTATCCCTATTTCCTAAATACAGAAACTGAGGCTTATAGGGAAGTGTCTGAAGACATGAATCCAAACGTTCCCAGATCAATATCTTGACACTAGAAAAGTGAAACTGATGTCATTTTGCACTAAGGTTTCATGGCTGACAATGTGGTCTCTAACCCTCCCGTGGGGGTTTGCAGAATCCCTCTTATGGGGGCTCAGTGTTCATGTAGGAGTGTATCAAGGCCACTTCCTCTGAGCAGGTTTTCCTTTCCCCTTCCAAGCCTAGCAGACTTTCCACAATTTTTGCCATCTGTGGGCAGAGCCCCTAATTTCTATTTTCATATTCATATCTTTTCTTCATTTTACAAATCACTTTCTCCCCTTCATTTGGGCTTGCCCCTTTTGGGGTTAAAACTACATAGAAAGGCAGTTGAAAGAATGCTGGGCTTGGAATGAAAACTTAAGGGGTTAAAATGCTGCCTTCTCCTGTCTCCCTGTATGATCTTAAGCAGATTAGTTTCCTTTTCTGGGCCTCAATTTCCCCTTCTAGTTTTTCTAGATTTCATGTCATTCAAGTCTTCCCTAACCCTCAGAGCTGCTGGTCTACCTTGGGAGGAATGAGTGACCCCTTCTTGGTGAGCTTTACTCAGAGACTGCACAAACACTGGTTGGAAATGTTAGAGTTGGTGTTCTATTTGAGTGGAGGGTGCCTGGATTGTTGCTGGGGTCTTTTAAATGCTGGATTCTGTGTGGGAAAGGGGACTAGATAAGAGAGATTTCTCTGAGGTCCCTTCTAGTTCATGGTTCTTCTCCTCATTTATAAAATAAAGATTGGACCAAATGCTCTTTGATGACCTTGCTGGCTCTCCCTCTAGGAGTTTATGGCCCTCCTCCATCTCAGGGAAGGAAGAGAATCTTTGACCATCAAATGAAGAGGGATGGAAAGGGGAGATGCAGATTTCAGCAGTGGACAAGGGAGGAACTTTATCACTTACCAATCTGGTTTGGAGTTGAAGAGAAAAAGGCATTGACACCAGCTGCTCCAGTGATCCAGCTGCAAAAGAAGACAGTGACCGACAATTGGGTTTGATACCTCTGGCCAGAAGACTCTGAGCTGTTCCATGCATGGGCAATCTGGCCCAGCATCACAGAAGAACTCTGGGCTCTTTGGCAAATCTCTTAAACTCTACACTGAGGTTTCTCTACTGTATTTTTCTCCAAATCAAGAAGCAAAGATTTTAGCTGACAGCAGGCTAAACACATATGGAGTTTTTAACAAAGAAAAAGGGTTTTTAGCAATTAATAAAGGAGAAGATAAAAGCTAAGTTCCTTAGAAGGACTCTGAATTAGCTGAAGGAAAGACACCATTAAGGTCAGGCAAGTTCCTAGAGAACCAGATGGGCTAAGCCTAAGAAGGATTTAATGAGTTAGTGAGGTATAATTAGGTTCTTAAATAGAGGAAGTATAACCTAAGGTAGCCTACAAGTAATACAGCAGCTGGGTGGTGCAGTGGGTAGAATGTTGGGCCTTGGGTCAGGAAGACTCATCTTGAATTCAAATCTGGCTTTATGTACTTCCCAGCTGTGTAACCCTGGGTACATGTTGCTTGCCTCAGTTTCCTCATCTATAAAAAGACTTACAGAAGAAAATGACAAACCCCTCCAGTGGCTTTGGCAAGAAAACTCCAAACAGGGTCATGAAAAGTTGGACGGGAGGGCAGGGACTAGTCTTAAGCTGACATTTGAAGGAAGTCAGAGAAGTTAGGAGGAGGGCATAAAAGGGAGCGAATTCCAGGCTTGGGGGCAGCCTCAGAAAAGACATGGTGTCCATAGATGATGTCAGAGGAGACAAAAGGTGGGAAGTGCCCAGGCAATGAAGGGCTTGAAAGGTCGGGTGGAGAATTTTATAGTTGATTCAGTAGGCAATGGGGAATTCCTGGGATTATCAAGTAGAGATGAACTGGAGAGAGACTTGAGGCAGACAGATCCACCAGCAGCTGTTGTGCTAATCCAGTTGTGAGGTGATGAGGGTCTGCACCAAGATGGTGGCAGTGTCCGAAGAAAGAAGGGAATGAATGAACAAATGTTGCAGAGGTAGAATCAAGGGACTTGCTGCTGCAATGAGACTGGGAGGAGAATGAGGAGTCTTGGGGAAATGGTGGTACTCTCCAAAGGAAGAGAGAAAAGAGTGAGTTCAATTTTGGACATGTTGACATAAGGATTTCTATAGGACAGGCCTTAGAACTGGTCTGTCTGACCCTGGCCCAGTGTTCTCTGCCTCCATGCATGATCAGAGACACACAGACATCCAGGATGAGATGTTCAGTAAGCCTTTGCAGAAGTGACATGCAGTCAGGAATGAGGTTAGGACTAAACAAATAAATCAAAATCAGTTTCACAGAGATGGTGGTTGAATTCATGGGAGCTCATGAGATCAGCAAGGAGAAAAGAGGACCTAAGATAGAACATTAGGGGATGCCCACGGTTAATGGGCAAAGACCTCAGACTAAATCTCCTCTCATAGGGGTATGTTGTTTACTTTTCAATTAGCCTATTGAGCAAGCTCAATACTTATTACATCCAGTCAGGTCATTGACCACAACCAATTTGGGCTAGATGGGCTGATAGTAGTTTTCTCGACATGTAGTTTTCTCAAAACCACAAGGCTCTTTTTGATAGACTGAGTCCACCTGTGCCTTCCTAGTGTTCCAATTCCTTGTTTGCTCAAAGCTTCTGAGAAATTGAAACTTAATTGTTCTGTGAAAATTTAACCTGCCTTAATTTCTCACATTCTGAAAATTCATTGGTCAGTGGTACTGATGGGGTGCAGGGAAGTATTGCAATTAACCTGAGGTTCCCTCGGTCTTAGAAATGCTGTAGTTCTTCCCTTAGCTTTTAGGGAAGATACAGCAATAATCCTGCATTCCCCTGGCTTTAGGAGTACTATAGTCCCACAACATTGCTGTCAGATAAACAATCTGTTGGTCAGTAATAACGAAGTTCCTGAGTAATAGTGAATAGCCAACCCTCAAACCATCCTGTAAGCCTTAAAATTAGTAAATAAGCAACATGAAGCTCTGCTGTCTCTAACTTTGTCCTATAAACCTATCTCTTTTTCTTGGGTCCTTTGCTAAATCCTTTTGGAACTTAGCCTGCTTCAATTGGCATTACAATTACAATAAACTTTGCCCCTTGACTTGCAGATGGATTCAAACCTGCAAATTCTTTTGAGACACCTCACCACACCGGTCAGTGGCCCCAACTTCTTGGGGTCTCCTTTGAACCTCAACAGTACCATGACATCAGAGAGTTAATTCCATGGCATGCAAGTGAATGAGACTGAAGGGAGGGTGGGCTGTGCAAGAACACCTTCCTCACTTTCCCCTCCAGAGCCATCTGGGTTCAGTGACAAGTTATAGATCAGTATGACTGGGAGTGTCTCTGGATGCAGAGAGACCTGGACCTTTTCAAGCTATGTAAGTCTCAGTTTGATTGAGGCAACACCCATTCTGTGATTAAGGCTAGAGAGCAATAAAGGCAAAAAAACCTTCCTCTTTTACCTAGTCAAAAAAACAAAACAAAACAAATAAATAAAAAACAGGAGGGGAAGATCCTCAGGATTTCTGGTCAAAGCAGAAGTGTTTGCTATTTATATTCAATCAGAGTCCCTTGGGACTGAAACAAAAATCAAAACATTTGGAAGAAACCTGGGCAAGGCTCTGCAGGTGGCTCAAATCTTCTGAATTCTCGCACATATCCTGCCTGAGTCAAGCCACAGCAGCCCCTTCTCTCTCCACCCTTTTGTTGTGGTTAGATGTCAGATCTGGCCCCAGCACCTCTGCCCAGCCTATCCCCCCTCTTTATGTTCTCAAATAACTAGTGCTCAGTGCAGAGGGCAGAACTTTGGAGAAGTAGACTGGAAAGAAGTATACTTGAAAAAAGGTATTGACTCAGTGGAATTGATGAGACAATGATTATCTAGTGTACATATTCTTAGTACTGAGCATGGTGATTGTTATACAGTTGATCTAATTGTAATAAGGTATTAAACTGAGGACAAAGTCAGCCACAGACATTCTATTTTTGCTCATCCTCGACGTGACTCTCCCCTCAGCAGAATAATCACTACAAGAACAGTCAGGAATAAAGTCCAAAGTCTTTTTTATCTCCTTCACAGTCTGTCTCCATGGCCGGGGCTGGGCTAGCTTTCTCAGGGACCTTCAGATGGGCCTTGGAGTTAGTGGAGAAGTGAAGGAGACAGGACAAATCTCCAGTATTCTGTCTCTGTCTATCTCTGAGTCTGTCTCTGACCTCTTAAATATTCTATTACAATGAAATCCATTCATTATACTGAGTATAAACCAATCATTATATCACTAGGAACCATTATTTATTGTAAGATTAAATCAGTCTTACTGAACTAGAGAACTATTAATCCCCATGTAAAAGTAGATAACTATTGTCTTATCAATTCCACTGAGTTAACACCTTGTTGTAAGAATCCTTGCCTCAAATATATTTCTTCAGAGTTCTGGCCCATTACATCTCTCACTTTCTTTTGTAAAGTTTTTGAATTGTGAGGATCCAGTCGTCTGCTCAATTATAATCCTTCTCTGGGAGGAGATCTGTAAAATCTTTTCCTCTGTGTGCAGGTTTCTTGGGAGCTCTGAATCTCCTCCAGCTCTTGTCCTTCCCAAATCAGACTGGTCTCCTTTCAGCCTGCCTGGCATCAAAACTCTATCCAGAGTCGATTCTCTCAGCCCCCATGCTGCCTTTCTTTTATCCTCCCAAAGAATAGGCATGTGAAAACTCAATGGGGTGTGGGGAAATACTTCCACCAATGAACTTCCTCCTCTTAGAATTCCTAAGGTGTAAACTCCCTTTAAAGGCCAGAACCAAAGGTCTGAGCCAGAGAGCTGCCGAGTCAACCTGAGTTCTCACCTTGTAATCCTAAGAATCTTTAGACAATAATTTTCTTGGGAATGGAAAATTACAACAACAACAAAACAAAAAAGGAGGAGTTTTAATGTGAAGCAATCTTCATATTAGTCAATAGTGTATTATGGTAGCTGAGCAAACAAATTCAACCTTAACCTGCCTTGAAAGATATATCTTCAAGGCATAAAGAAGTAAGAGTGCTGAAGGGGTGAAGCCAAGATGGTGGAGAGAAATCGGGAAGGTGCCTGATCTCTCCCCAGTTATCCTTCCATTGAAACCTCAAAATGTATTCTAAAGTGACAAACTCAGAAAAAGATGTAGTGAAACAATGTTCCATTTTAAGATAAGTCAGAAGGACTTTGAAAAAGGACTGGGTCACTTAAGTAAAAGGGGAGTGAGTTCCAATGCAAGCAGCATGGAGCAAGCCACCAATAGATTTTAGTGTCACCTTAGGTTCAATGGTTACACAAATTTATTTACTTCTTAAAAGGCTGACTTTACTCCAATAATAATAAAAGACTTAGGAGGACACATAAGTAGTTAATTCCAGAAAGGCACATATCAAATAAAATATTCAAAAGAAAATATGTCTGTACCATGGGACACACAATACAAACAGAGGTTATTTCCACCTTAGTATTTTAAATTTGAATAAAATGGATTTTTCCATTGAGGTAACACAAAATAAGTTACATACCCTTAAAAAAAACTGATTGTATTAAAATTCTCTTTTCCAAACCACACTGAAGATGTTTCTGATTTAGTTTCAGTAACCAATAGAATAATAACACCTAGGTCCCACAAGTAGTTGTATAAATACCCAATTAATGTAGCATCATTTTAAAACAATTAAGGACCTTATTTCATATATGTATATGAAATAAGGTCCTTAATATATATATATATTTATATATATTTTATATATATATTATATATATATATATATATATATATATATATATATATATATATATATATATATATATATATATATATATACAAGTTGGTTTTTTTTTTGTTTGTGTTTGTTTTGCAACATGGCTAATATAGAAACATTCTGCATTAGTGCAGGTATTATTCCCCTCAGATATCTTGCTTTGTCAAGGAGGGTGGTTTAAGGAAGGAATTTGGAACTCAAATAAAAAAAATGTTAAAATTGTTTTTGCATGAAATTGAGAAAAAATAAAAAATGTTAAGTCCTCTTTGATTAAATATTAGTTTTCTGCCTGTAAATTATGCTCATTTTTTGAGTAGATTATTCTAGGTTTTAATTCTACTTACTTTGTTTTACAGAATATCATAATCAAAACTCTATATCCCTTCATTGTGTGATGTCTTGTGTGATCTTGATCTGGAAGGTCTCAATTTGGGCTATAAAAGTCCTGAAAGTTTTCATTTTGGTGCCTTTCAGGAGGTAATCAGTGGATTATTTCCATTTCAACTTTGCCCTCTGATTCTAAAATACCTGAGTAGTTTTCCTTTATAACTTCTTGAAATGTGATGTCTGGGATCTTTTGTTGATGATGGCTTTTAGGTTGTTCAATAAATCCTAAATACTCTTCAGTTTATTTTACAGGTCAGGTTTTTTTTTCTTTGAGGTATTTTACATTTCCTTCTATATCTTCATTTACCTGACATTTTCTTGTTTCTTGATGTTTCTTGGAGTCATTAGCTTCTAATAGACCAATTCTAATTTTTAATGAGTTACTTTCATCTATCCCATTTTATGCATCTTTTGTCATTTGGAAAATTCTGATTTTTAATGAGTTTTTTATTTCATTTTTTGTGGCTTTTACAAAATGGTGAATTATCACTTTAGAATTTTCTTGCATTACTCTCATTTTTCTCTAAATTTTATTCTAGGCTCTGATTATTAAAAACATTGTTTTGATTTTTCTTTAGCTCTTATAGGAATTTTTGTTGGGTTTTACATTTTTGGGCTTTACTGATATTTAAAAATCATTACTTTCCTCTGAGCCTTGAGCTTCTTCCATAGTCCCCACAGTATCTTTTGATGGTTAGGTACTCTTTTCATTTGTCCATGTCTTCACCCTATTTTCACTTTAGACTTTATGTTAGAACTGGGTTGTACTCACCATTGAAGGGAGGTGGGGTTGAGGAGCAATAGTGTGGATAACTGTTTTATTGGATTTTCAGATTTTTATATTCTACTGCTTTCCAAGGTAGGTCTGGAGGTCTGGAGGTTTTTGGTGCTTCCAAAGTGGTATGATGCAGAAAGAGTTAGGTCACTGCCTTCTTAGTCTTTGGTCTGGTCCTTACCCAGGTAGGGATTCAGCTCCTTTGCCATTACAAAATATTCCTCTCCATCTTCAAAAGATAAATCAAAACTGGAAAATGGGAGATGAAACTTCCAAATAGCACTGATCCTGGCTCTAGTGCTAGCACAAAATACTCTTGCAAATTATTTAAAGAAAATAAATGGGCTTAATTTTGAGTGATTTGAAATAGATAAAAAGTTATAACCTGAACCCTTCAGAAAAGTATAATCTCTAGTAGATGGTTTTCCAGTAGTGTGATTCCTGTTACATTCCTGTTGGGCTTTGGCTGAATCCCTTGAGCATTGCCAAAATAGCTGGATGAATATCTTTCCAGCATAAAAGAGGTTAATTTTGAGACAAAAATGTCTCTAAAAATGTCTTAACCTGATAAAATCGGTGTTACCCTACAATGAGGAACTTCTGCTGAGTGAGTTGTCTATCAAGTATAAAACCAAAACTAGACTGTGATTATAACTAAGATTGCCTAAAAAACTTTTCAAAAATGGTAGGAACTGTGCATTTGTAAGTATAAAAGAACCAAAAAAGGGTTTGGCAGAGAGATCAAGGAGATAGAAGAAAGAAAGTTGTATAAGGAAATAGGAAAAGTTAAGGATGCATGGATGGGTAAAGAAAGTTGGAGTTTTCACTTGAGAGGTAATTCAGGGTTTGAAAGTAAAGGGTTTTAGAGTTTTGAAAAGGAAGTTTCAGAGAGCATCTTACCTCACAGAAATAGAAAATATTTAGGAATATTCTTAAGCAATGCACCTTTGATAGTTGCTGCTTCCTTATTCTATCAGTATAAGACTACAAAATACATTTCATAAAATGCATGTTGAGTAATTGATTGATAGAGAAAGCACCATTTCTGTGCTCTGGTTTCAATAATTAAACTAAAGGATTAGTAATTTAGAAAATGTAAAGGAATTGGTTTGGCTCTTTGGGTAACTCAAACAAACAAAAAAGCAGTAATGGGAAGTTGGGAGTGTCATCATGAATCGCTTTAATATGAGCAACTAAAAATAATAAACCTTGTACAAACTGAAGTCTAGTTATTGCCACTAGTCATAAATTAAAATTAGCTGCCTTGGAGATATTGCAATGGTAGTAAATTTAAAAACCCAATCAGTCTTTGCATGTCTAAAGAGAGAAATGCTTAGTATAAATACTTGAATTCAGATAGCACTATTCTAGGGAGAAATAACAGAACAAAACTTTTTAACAGCTTTCTAACTAGGCAAACTTTTCATAGCAAAGTTTTAAAACTGAAAGTGACTGCAACTATGCATGAGCTGGGAATGTGGATCAGAAAACACAGAAAACATGACTTGATTATACAAAAGAACAATTAAAGCCTAATATCTATTTTATATACTATATAATGAGATCTTCTGTGAAGCAGACTAACCCGAGTACATATAGATTTTGAGCTAATAAGATGTACAGTTTTAAATTTTACCTTCTGATTGACTTGTATAACACTGTGAAACTTGGGAGATTCTGTGTAATTCATAAAAGTTATTGTCTATGGGGCAGCTAGGTTGCACAATGGATAGAGCACAAGCCATGAAGTCAGGAGGACCTGAGTTCAAATCTGGCCTCAGACACTTAACACTTCCTAGCTGTGTGACCCTGGGCAAGTCATTTAACCCTAATTGCCTCAGCCTTTCATATATTCTTAAACTTTAATGTTCATTGTTTATAGTTGTAAAATAAGTACATTGAATGTTTTTATCCTGCTAATCTGTATATGGCTTAAATTATGTTCAAGTTATTTTATTATGCAAAGTATAAATAAAATCAATAAAATAATTTTTGCATTCTTTAAACAAAAAAGAGTCATAAATATTTCTATTTACCTCCCAGAGTTGTTGGGAGAAATACAGATATGAAATGCTTAACCCAGTGCCTGAGTTGTATAAAGGATGAGGGCTGTTCAGACCTGGTAGAAATACAATTAAGCAAGATGCTATCCCATTTATCTATACCTTTTCTAAGTGGCGTGGAATATGAACTCAATTGGGGGAATATGGGTTAAACGTAATAAAGTATTAATGTGCTTAAACAACTTTCAAGACATAGAAATACAGAACCAGGCTGGCACATCTTGGGCACTGCATGAACTATCATGATTAGCATGGAAATGCCAGGGCCAATGAGATAAATTACTTTTTATGATTTGATAAGTTTTAAAGGTATTTAAATTACAATCACATGCTCAGTGATGTTTTCAATGCAAGAAGCTTCAGAGAAACTGTTAAAGTAAATTTCTTCCTCTTTTCAATGTGAATATTATTACATTATAATTGTATCTATGATTATTGGAGTATATTTAAAAATCACTAGAAAATAATAATGCTAAATGCCATAGTGTTGAGAGAAAAGCAGGGTAAAATCCTCTTAGGGACATCTTTGTCTGTGAGGTTCCTTGGAATGAGCCTTGCTGATGGGAAGGTAGGGGATATTCAGGAAAGACTAGTTCCTCCGGGGTGAGGTGAGCCCTTTCCAGGGCTGGTTTCCACCTCTGGTGCCCAACGGATCTCCTTAACTCCCACCCATGACTAGAATTAGTGAAATGTTGCTGTTGGAGGAAGAGTTTTTGGAGACTTCAGTTTCCTGTTATGTTGAGCCTTGAATCCAGGTGTAAGTGTCCTGACCCTGCATAAGGCTTGTGGTTCATCATTCAAGAGAAATGCCAGGTATCCTATGGTGTGAGGATTGCCACAGGTGGATGTCTGCCCCTTTCTGGGTTTGCAGCGTCCATGGAGGACTGCCCTCTCTGCATTTAGATGGTAACAATCCATAAAAAGACTTTAGTCTTTCTGGGGATCAGAGTGGGGGGGGGATGAGAGGAGTAGTTCATCTTGGACCCCTATTCCATTCCAATCAATATGAATCAGTTTGATAGAATTATAACATATCAAACTTTTCCACTTAAGGCCCCAGAGTTTTGGTTAACTAAAGGCTCTCCACCCTTGTTTTGTCTTGTGTTGTCATGGTGACCAAGCCCAGCATGGCAGAGACCACAATGGCATAGAAAGTTCCTCCAAAACATGTTGTGCCTCCAGACCAACCACTTGTCTGAAAAGAGCAGACATTCATCTTATTATTATTATTATTATTATGTTTTGATTTTTGTTTCAGTCCCAAGGGACTCCGATTGAATATAAATAGCAATCACTTCTGCTTTGACCAAAAATCCTGAGGATCTTCCCCTCCCGTTTTTTGTTTGTTTGTTTTGTTTTGTTTTTTTGACTAGGTAAAACAGGAAGTTTTTTTTGCCTTTATTGCTCTCTAGCCTTAATCACAGAATGGGTGTTGCCTCAATCAAACTGAGACTTACATAGCTTGAAAAGGTCCAGGTCTCTCTGCATCCAGACACTCGCAGTCATACTGATCTATAACTTGTCACTGAACCCAGATGGCTCTGGAGGGGAAAGTGAGGAAGGTGTTCTTGCACAGCCCACCCTCCCTTCAGTCTCATTCACTTGCATGCCATGGAATTAACTCTCTGATGTCATGGTTCAAAGGAGACCCCAAGAAGTTGGGGCCCCTGACTGGTGTGGTGAGGTGTCTCAAAAGAATTTGCAGGTTTGAATCCATCTGCAAGTCAAGGGGCAAAGTTTATTGTAATTGTAATGCCAATTGAAGCAGGCTAAGTTCCAAAAGATTTAGCAAAGGACCCAAGAGAAAAGAGACAGGTATATAGGGCAAAGTTAGAGACAGCAGAGCTTCATGTTGCTTATTTACTAATTTTATGGCTTACAGGAAGGTTTGAGAGTTGGTCTATTCATTATTGCTCAGGAACTTCGTTATCCCTGACCAACAGATTGTTTATCTGACAGCAATGTTGTGGGACTATAGTACTCCTAAAGCCAGGGGAATGCAGGATTATTGCTGTATCTTCCCTAAAAGCTAAGGGAAGAACTATAGCATTTCTAAGACCAGGGGACCTCAGGTTAATTGCAATACTTCCCTGCACCCCATCAGTACCACTGAGCAATGAATTTTCAGAATGTGAGAAATTAAGGCAGGTTAAGTTCCCCAGAACAATTAAGTTTCAATTTCTCAGAAGCCTTGAGCAAACAAGGAATTGGAACACTAGGAAGGCATAGGTGGACTCAGTCTATCAAAAAGAGCCTTGTGGTTTTGAGAAAACTACTAACCTCATTCCTGACTTCATGTCACTTCCCCAAAGGCTTACTGAACATCTCATCCTGGATGTCTGTCTGTCTGATCATGCATCGTCTCTAAGTTATAATCCTTCTCGGGAAGGAGATCTCTTTTCTGAAAAATCTTTTCCTCTAGGAGCAAGATTCTTGGGAAGCTTCTGGAGCCTCCAGCCAGACTCTCTCCTTCCTGTCTGCTGTCCCAACTCTGTCCCAGACTAGCCTGTTCTCCAGGCCCAATGTTGCCTCTTTTATCCTCCCAGAGAATGGGCCTGTGAGAACTCAAAGGGGCCTGTAAGAACTCTCACAACCAATGAACTTGCTCTTTTTAAAGGTGTAAACTCCTCTAAATATGTAAACTCTACCTCAGAAGTCCAAAGATGTAAACTCCCTTCAAAGGCCTGAGCCCTGTCTTCTCACTCTATCTCTATATCTACACTGAGCTCTTCCATGTCCAATTTTTCCACACTGAAAACATCGCTGAGTTTTTCTAGAAGCCCTTTTCCAGGAGGGACCCTGTCTTTCCATGTTCATCATAGTCGGGGTGTAAAAAGCATTTGTTCTCACTGTAGCACAGCGTCTTATGATCTCCTCTAAAGAAGCATCTTAATCTAGGCCCCATATAATTCTCTTGCAAATCTCATTGGCATTTTCCTGAGCCAGGTGTCTGGTCATTATTTCTGTAGCTGCATTTCCCCAATAGTTCTTTTGCAGTTTGCAGACATCCCACAAAATCCACAAAAGGTTCATTGGGATCTTGCTCTATTTTAGTGAAAGCCTTCCCCCCCTTTTCCCACCCCCATCTTTCTGCTAGGATGTTAGGATTTCAAGGTGAGAACTCAAGTTGTCTAAACAATTCTCTGGCTCAGATTTCACACCTTTGGTTCGGATCTTTAGAGGGAGCAAGTTCATTGGTTGAAGTGTTTCTCAGAAGCCCCGTTGAGTTCTCACTAGTCCATTCTCTGCTAGGATAAAAGAGGAGGGCAGTCGGGCAAGGAGTGAGTCGGGCTGAGAGAGTGAGTTGAGGCGGCGGTCTGGAAGGATAACTTAGAGATGACCGGACCTTTACAATGCATGGAGGCAGAAAGCACTGGGCCAGGGTCAGACAGACCAGTTGTAAGGCCTGTTCTATAGAAATCCTTATGTCAACATGTCCAAAATTGAACTCACTCTTTTCTCTCTTCCTCTGGAGGGTACCACCATTTCCCCACTCACCCAGACTCCTCACTCTCATCCCACTCTCATCTCATCAGCAAGTCCTTGATTCTACCTCTGCAACATTTGTCCATTCGTCCCCTTCTTTCCTCAGACACTGACACCATCTTGGTGCAGACCCTCATCACCTCACAACTGGATTAGCACAAAGTTGCTGGTGGATCTGTCTGCCTCAAGTCTCTCTCCAGTTGATCTCTACTCAATAAATCCCAGGAATTCCCCATTGCCTACTGGATCAACTCCTCCACCTGAGCTTTCAAGCCCTTCATTGCCTTGGCACTTTCTACCTTTTGTCTCCTCTGACATCATCTCTGGACACCATGTCTCTTCTGAGGCTGCCCCCAAGCCTGGAATTCTCTCCCTCCTTGTCCCCTCCCCCTAACTTCTCTGACTTCCTTCAAATGTCAGCTTAAGACCAGTCCCTGCCCTCCTGCCCAACTTTTCATGACCCTGTTTGGAGTTTTCTTGCCAAAGCCACTGGAGGGGTTTGCCATTTTCTTCTGTAAGTCTTTTTATAGATGAGGAAACTGAGGCAAGCAGCATGCACCCAGGGTTACACAGCTGGGAAGTACATAAAGCCAGATTTGAATTCAAGATGAGTCTTCCTGACCCAAGGCCCAACATTCTACCCACTGCACCACCCAGCTGCTGTACTACTTGTAGGCTACCTAAGGTTATACTTCCTCTATTAAAGAACCTAACCATTAATTCCTTCTTAGGGTTAGCCCACTGGTTCTCTAAGAACTTGCCTGACCTTAATGGTTTCTTCCCTTCAGCTAATTCGGAGTCCTTGTAGGGAACTTAGCTTTTATCTTCTCCCTTATTAATTGTTAAAAACCCTTTTTCTTTGTTAAAATCACTACTGATCAGAGAAATGCAAATTAAGACAACTCTGAGATACCATTACACACCTGTCAGAATGGCTAAGATGACAGGAACAAATAATGATGAATGTTGGAGGAGCTGTGGGGAACAAAGTCATGCAATGGAAAGAGTGCTGGACCTGGAGTCAGGAAGATCTGACCTCTAATCTAACTTGTAGCTGTTGACTTTCTTTGCCTCAGTTTCCTTATGTGTGAAAGGAACCAGAGAAAGAATGGGCAAACCACTCCAGTAACTTTATCAAGAAAACCTCAAGTGGGGGTTTTAAAGAATTTTAAGTGACAAAATAGCAAAAAATAACAAGACAAGAAAAAAAAATAAGGTATCAAATAGCTCCTGTAGAGCAGGGACCATTTCATTGTCTCTGTGCCCCAGCACCTAGCTCACTCCCTTCTGCCCCCTGTGGGCCCTTAATGTAGAATGCCCATTGATTGGTGGGTCGAGGAGATGGAAGAGAATGTAGAAATATAGAAAGAAAATATGTCTCCCAGAGGAGGATAGGAAGGAACTTTGACCCTTGGAAGCCTCACAGAAATGGAGGGCAGGGCTTTTATGGGCCTTTCAATAAAACCCTGCAATTTGGGGTGAAAAGTATGGTCAAGTAGCCCCACTCTCAACCCAATGTGCTGAGAAAATAACATATGGAAGAAGCATAAGATAGAAAAACTAACTTGTCCCAGCTCTGGAGAACTAGCTCCCAACATCCCACAATTCCTTACAAAAGTGATGAAAAATTCTATTCTGAAGGACAAAGCCCCTACTTGTAGAGGGTCCCACATGATGAAAAGCCCCACATAGGGCAAAGGCTGTCATGGTTTGTCTTGAAAAGAAGTTCTCAGAGTCTGTCTCCAAGAAAGGATGGGAACGGCATCCAAGCAGCCATGCTTTTCCCATGACTCATAGCGGTAGCATCTAAGAAAAATAGAAAGATACAGAGATGGGTTGGTTCCTGAACTTTGAACAAAAGACTTAGGTGGACCAGAACACCATGCCACAAGACACCCTGGATTGTCTGCTAGGCAGCCAGTCCCTTTCAGTCTTGTACTTGCCTAATGAATGCTGTCAGTCACTCACTCAATCAACTTTTATTAAACATCTTCTGTGTACACGATCAGATTCCTCCATCTAAAGGAGACAAAGACTGCTTTCACAGGGACTGAGATGTTAGCAAAGCTAACTCATAGCAGGCTAGTGCGAGACTAGACAATTTGCCAGTTTATAAACTAGCCCCACAGAACTGGGGTGGTGGGGGACAGAACTCTGCAAGACTATTTATCACAGCCACCTATCGCCCATAGGAGAGATATTTGGAGTTTCCAAGGAGCAAGTGGAGAGAGCTGAGGGGGGAGTGTCTATGGTGAGAAAAGTGAGAATGAGACCATCAGGTGTACAGACTTTCTGATTCAGATGTAGACACTGAAAGTGTAAAGGAAACCACTAGGATTACTGCAGGGAAAGAGAATTTAACTAAGAGTTGGCTCTGTTCATGCCCAAACCTGCTCCTGGAACACAGAGGTTGCAGCTTGAGTGCACTGACAGCCAACCTGGAATGGTGGCCAACTCAGATGTAGAGACATGTTCAGCATCATTCAGGAGTCAGCCGATTCCAACTTCTGGCACCATTGAAAAGCAGAGAGATAAGTCAGGGACAAGAGAAGGATGCCTGTTAGATCAATCACTACACTGAGGCATGCCATGGTGTGTCCATCTTTTGAGGGTTCATGGCATATGAGCCCTTTGATCTCAGAGGCGACATGAATGAGACAGGAGACTCATGGGGTATGAAAAGAGCTCCAGCTTAGTAGGCTGTTATCATCAGTAATCTGAAGACATAGTTATAAATGATAATGTTTGTCTAGGTGGCAGTGGGAGGCATTGTTCTGTGAAAAATGCCTTGGAGGAAATTGCATTTCTATTGCTGTGCATGTAAATAACAACATGTTGAAAATGGTTTTTATTTTCCGTTATGTTCATCTGCTTCTGTTTTATGTTACATCCACGCTCTGGCACAGATTGTTAACTGTGATAGATGCTGGTACTTACCGTTCATTTGTGTTTCACATAATATGGACCTATGCATTTGATTGTCGCTGGCTAGTTTTGCTTATTAATTAGTTATCTCTTTTAATTTATTGCTTGAAAATATACATCTATGTGTATATATACATGCAAACACCTCCATTATATACATACACACATAGATTTACATCTGTGTGTACATGTACATATACTACACAATTGCAATATATAAACAATGACATATATCCATCAGCCTACATGTGCATGTGCATGTGTGTAATATACTGTATATGTGCATTGTGCTATGTGTGCGTACATTTGCATGTAGTGTGCATAGGTGCATGTGTGTGTGCACAGAGGAAAGAAAGGAAAACTCTACTTTCAAGGAGCAATGTATTCTCAGAGTGGAAACCAAGAGAAGTCAGTCACCAGCTTCAGCATCTCCATCATGACAGACTCTCCATCCCCCGCCCCACAACCCTTTCTCCTGCCCCATACTGCAACTGGCAAGACGTCATGTCTTTGTACACATCTTCATTGTCGGCGGTGGTGTTCAGTCATGTTCAACTCTTCATGACCCCATTTGAGGTTTTCTGGATAAGGAAACTGAGGCAAGTGGGTTAAGTGGCTTGCTCAGGATCACACACCTAGTGAGTATCTGAAGCTGAATTTGAATTCAGGTCTACCTTACTCCAGACGCAGTGTTTCTAATTCATTCCCATTTGCAAATTGCAGCTATATCCTAGGCAGAGAAGTGTTATTTATGTTTGAAAGGTATTCCTTTTGCCTTTCTATATATATGAAAATTAATTAATTATTTTAATCTTCACTAAGTACTTACAGGATTTTGGTCAAAGAAGAGGATTCAATTCTTGGGAGCTTGGGAGCAGACTGAGATCCAAGGACATATAAAGAGACTTTTGGGGAAACTGGACAGGCACTGTCTGCCCTCCATACCCGTATTCTAAGCACCCCCAAATGAAAAAGGAGGAGGGGCTCTAGAACTCAGCTCAGCCCCAGGCAGGGAGGATTCAGAGTAAGACCCCAAGCCAGTACAGCACAGTACTTAGAGGTATGTGTGTGTGCAAACATACATGATTGTAATGTATACATATATAGCTCACATGTTCATATTGTATATGCACATGTTACATATATCTTATACACAAATATATTATAAAAATGTACACACGTCTTTATATATGCATACACACACTTCTCTATTACATTTATCTATGTATTGCTGGTGGAACTGTGAAAGAATCCAGCCATTCTGGAGAACAATTTGGAACTAAGCTCAAAAGTTATCAAACTGTGCATCCCCTCTGATGCAGCAGTGTTTCTACTGGTCTTATATCCCAAAAAATCCTAAAGGAGGCAAAGGGACCCACATGTGCAGAAATGTTTGTGGCAGCCCTTTTCATAGAGGCAAGAAACTAAAAAATGCGTGAATGTCCATCAATTGGAGAATGGCTAAATAAATTGTGATATATGAATGTTATGGAATAGTATTGTCCTGTAAGAAAGGACCAAATGATTTCAGAGAAGTCTGGAGAAACTGACATGAACTGAATAAAGTGAGTAGAACCAGGAGATCATTATACATGGCAACAGCAAGATTATGTGATGATCAATTCTGATGGATGTGGCTCTCTTCAACGTTGAAATGATTCACATCAATTCCATTTTTTCAGTGATGAGGAGAGTCACTAACATCCAGAGAGAGGACTGTGGGAACATAGCACAGCATTTTCACTTTCTTTTATTGTTTGCTTGCAGTTTTGTTTATTTCTTCAGGTTTTTCTTTCTTTCTAGATCCATCTTTTTTTTCTTGTGCAGCAAGATAACTGTATGGATATGTATGCATATATTGGATTTAACATATATAACATTCAATGGAATACCTGCCATCTAGGGAAGGGGGTGGGGGAAGGAGGGGAAAATTTGGAACAGAAGTTTTTACAAGGCTCAGTGTTGAAAAATTACCCATGCATATGTTTGTAAATAAAAAGCTATAATAGAAATATATTTATATATGTACCATCTGGGTTGGCCTCTTCTTTACAATCTCCAATCTCAGAGAGCTGCCAGGAGCACAGAAAGGTTAGGAAATTTATCCCGAGTGACTCTGCCAGGATGTCTTATCTACTTGTCACCTAGTGTCCTCCAAAGAAGCAGGTAGAGAACCAGGCTCATCGTTAGAAAGAAGCTGGTGCAAGGCTTGGGAGTTGCATGATGGGACACTGCTATGTGTGTGTGTGTGTGTGTGTGTGTGTGTGTGTGTGTGTGTGTGTGTGTGTGATGAACTTTTCCCCAAGTTCAGTTGTCTCCCAAGCTGAATGACTCCACACTTCTCATCTGAGACACAGAGGGGGTCAGGCTTTGGCAGCTCAGGGAGTCATGCAAAGGTGGGAGGGGGAGGGGCACAGAACGGAAAACTCAGGTATATAGGTCTAGAAATAGCCCCAATTCCAAACTTGTCTTGTAGAAGTCAGGAGGGGAAAGTTCCGACTATCTGTGACCTGAGCAGGATCTGGGGGAGATATAAAGTGCCCGAGAAATTTAACAAAAGGATAGGATACATGAGATTGCGCAATCTGGTCTGTGGGTAAGGTGAAGTCACAGTGGAAGGAAGGCTTTTCTTCCTTCCCCTTCTAGCCTTTATAAAGATTCCGCTGTTGAGGGTTACAAGTTGGGAGAGAGAGCTTAGAGATCAAATCCCAAGATCTCAGGTATGGAACCTGAAAGAAATCCTGGGGGTCATCTGGCCAGAACAGGATCAAGATTAGAGCCCACTTTTCCTGACATCCTGGATTATTCTCTCTTCCTTGCTCTCATTATCCTGGCTATTCAACATGTTTATGGCTCATGCCCTGGAGGACTTTATCAAGCAGACATGGAGTGCTGTCACCCTTGCCATGCAGGTGAGAGAATTTCTTCCTCTGGGACAAATCATTCTCTTACTCTGGGAAATGGCTGCCTCTTCCAAGCTGTCTTCCTTTCTTCATGAGTCCATTCAGTTTCTAGAACCATAGAATTCAGAGCTTAAAGGGACCATGAAGGGAGAGGGGGTGTTCTCAGAGTTTCGAGGAATGATGGAGGGGGCAATGAGCAGGCAAAAAATTTGATTTAGGTAAATGTGTATGTGTGTGTGTGTGTGTGTGTAATTATGTTAAATATTTCCACATTAGTCATGTTGTAAAAGAAAACTCACAAAGAACCAAACCAGAAAGATAAAGTTTAAATAAAAGTGTGCTTCAATCTGAACTCAGATTGCATCAGTTCTTTCTCTGGGGAGAGAGAACATTTTTTATCATAAGTCCTTCACAGTTGTACGGGATCATTGTATTGCTACAAATAGCTAAGTCATTCTCAGTTAATCATTTTACCTTATCGTTGTTACTGTGTACAATGTTTTTATTTTGTATCAGTTCACATAAGTCTTTCCAGATTTTTCTGGGGGTAATCTTGCTCATCATTTCTTTTTTTTCCTTTTTTTAAAAATTTATTTCATTAAAAAAAACAGAATAAGAAAAAAAGAAAAATAGAGAAAGAATACAAAACAAAAGAAAACATTGTCATGTGCCCAGAAGAACATAAGGGAGAATTCAAAATATATAACAACAGATTATTAAATCAAATATATATATATATGTATGTATATGTATATATATATATTAGTAGAAGAAATTATATTCATGAGTGTCTATCTTTTTTTTTTACTTCTTGTAATTGTTCTTTGTTTTCTTTTTTACTTTATTCTTTTTTACCCTTTTTATCCCCCTCACCATTCCCAAGCAGTTTATAGTTAAGAAAGCATAGTTTTATGTTTACATATATACATACCCACATATCTCATCTCCTCCTCCCACACACACCATACACATCCCTGACGATTCATTGCTTTAATTCTGCTCCTAACTTGCCTTGCTCTCACTTAACCTCCTCCCCCACTCATGGATTCCTCTCTTGTCTTCTTTCCATACACATTCTTTCTGGTCCACCCATCCTTCCTCCTTATTTTTTTCATAGATTTTTGCGGGTACCATAGCCTTCATGGAATATATGTAGTGTGGCCTATTTAACTCATTCCTGATGTGAGTAGGAAAGAGTGCACCTCCCCCCTCTACTGCCTCTGTGTCTCTTCTTCCTCTGATCCTCATTTGTATGACATAATTGCTATTTTTACCTTGACTCTACCCCAGTCTTCATTTTGAGTTGCTCAAATGTTGATGTCAGACTTAATCATATGGTATACATTTCCTATATTAAAAAAAAACACAATAAAAACCTGTGAACAATTGTGCATGTTGAGTTCCTTGAAACTGAACTTTGATATTGCCTCTTTTATATTAAATTTTCTATTGAGTTCAGGCTTGGTTGATAGAAAGTCCTGAAAATCTTCAAGTTCTTAGAATGTTCATTTTTTTTGTCCAATATTATAGATAAATTTGCTGGCTATGATACTTTTGGCTGCAGTTCTAGATATTTTGATTACCAATAGATATGATTTCAGGACCTGTGGTCTTTCATTGTGGCTGCTGTGAAGTCTTCTATAATTCTAATTGTGGCTCCAGAGTATCTGAATTGTTTTCTTCTTATTTCTTGCAAGATTTTCTCTTTGATCTGTGGGTTTCAAAATTGGCAATAATGTTCCTATGTGTTTTCCACAAAGAATCTCATTGAGGTGGTGATCAGTGGATTTTTTAAAAATTTCTATTTTCCTCTCATGTTCTCTCACTCCAGGACAATTTTCTTGGATTATTTTTTGCATAGTTGTATCAAGGTTTTCTTTTTGGTCACAAGTTTCTGGCAGTCCAATTAGTCTTATAATTTCTCTCCTTCATCCATTTCCAGATCTCTCATTATTTTTATAAGATGTTTCATATTCTATTCTATTTTTTCATTCTTTTAACATGTTTTGTTATTCCTTGGTCTCTCACAGCTTCATTGGCTTCTCCTTGCCCAATTCTAATATTCAAAAAGTTATTTTCATCTTTGAGACTCTGTAGCTCCTTTTCTAGTTGATTAACTTTTATTTTATAATCTTGTTTTTCTTGGATTTTTTTCTCAATGTCTCTCATTTGATTTTTTACTTCTTTCTTGAGTTCTTCTGTAAATTCTCTCTGGGTAGATAGCCATTTCATGTTACTCTTTGAGGTAGAAGAAGCTGATAATCATTTCTTAAAGCACAATAATACTCCATCACAATTATGTACCACAACTTGTTCAGCCATTGCTCAGTTGATGGACATCTCTTCAGTTTTCATTTCTTTGCCATAAGAAAAAGAGCTGCTATAAGTATTTTTGAACATATAGATCCTTTGTCTTTTGAGGGTTTTAATTTTTTTATGTTAAACTTAAATATAAAATAATAAGAAAAAATACCATATACACAGCAGACCATATGAGAGGATTCAATATAAAAGAATAAATTTTGGGAGGAAGATTCTGGGAAGATGTCAGAGTAAGATAATAAATTTCAAGCTCTCCAGATTTCCCCCACAAATAGAACAAATTTGCACCTCAGGGAGAACATAGATTGGTGAAAATTCAAGAAGAGTGGGGGTAGAACAAGGGTTCGATCAATACAGCTTAAAAGGGTACAAAGGAAGACAAAGGACTAGAGATTAACCCCAGTGAAGTGCAAATATCTCCAGCTATCCCCATTGAAAATACCAAGTAGAAATCTACTTGTAGAAAGTAGAAAGAGGGTTACCTAGGTGTGTCTGGGACCTCCTCAGGAACCACGGACTTTCACCTCCTGAACTGCTTGTGGAGTCTGAGTCTGGAAAGACTGGATGAAGCTCAGCTAATCAGGAACATCAGGCCCAGATGTGCCGCAGAGATGTGGCCCTGGGCAAGAAGCAACTAGCACTCAGTGAGGGCAGAGGCAGTAAGGCAGGGTGCTGCTGGATATGGGCACTTGCTGGACAGTGGAGCTCTTGGTTTGGGGTTCCTGGTAAGAGGGTAGAGAGGTCAGGCCAAGCACCATTCACCCCACCCTAGGATTAGAGGTGCTTTCATTAATGTATCTTATTAAAAAAAAAATGAACTGCCAAAGTAAAAAGAACCCCCCCCATAGAAATTTACTATGGGAACAGGGAAGACTGACATTCATCTTCAGGACACTGAAGGAAAAAGAGTTACTTCTGCCCCATAGAGTCACTTGAAATGGTTCACTACTCAGAGAGAATTTATAGAACACAAGAAATAACAAAGCAAATTCTAAAGAATTATTTTTTTTTTAGTATATATGCTGCCAAAACAAGCACCTCCTTTATTGTTTTTACATATCAGACCCATCGTGTTCTAGTCAGATCTGTGCCTTCAGTTTAACCTTATTTGGTCCTTTAAGATGACCTTTTCTTATTTACTTTTTTAGGTCTTTATTCAGTCTTACATGAAAATTATTTTTTTTCTTTTCAGCTCTGATCTTTCACCATTAGTACTAAAAAGGCCTCTATTTTCTTCAATATCCATTTTTCTCTCTGAATGATTATACTCAGTTTTTCTGGGTAAATGATTCTTGGTTGTAATCGTAGCACTTTTGTCCTCCAGAATATCTTATTTAATATAGGAGGTGCTAAATTTTGTGTTATACTAATTGTAGCTCTAGCTGCTTACAATATTTTCTCCTTGGCCTTGGAGATCTGGAATGTTACTATATATTCTGTATTATTGTTTTATTTTTTCTGGCTTCACATGTATCTTAGCTTTTTAAATACATATTTCTTTATGAATCTTGTAGGGAGAGAAAAATCTGAACAAAAGGGAAAAACCATGAGAAAAAAAAAAAAACAGAAAAAAGAAGTGAACATAGCATGTGTTGATTTGGTCTCCATAGTTCTGGATACAGATGGTTCTGTGTTATGGACCAGAACTCTGATCTCGAAACAAAAGATTTTTGCAAGGTGCTGAGTCAGTGGAATTGATAGAGACAATAGTTACTTAGCATGGTGCTTAACAGTTCTCTAATTCAGTACACGTATTTAGTACTTACTATATTTCTACAAGATTCTACACCTTTGATTAGAGAGGATATAAGCTGGAATAAATTCAGCCAGAATCAGAACTAGAAGACAGACCATGGTGGTGGTCCTCCTGCCTCCCCTACAGAAACCAAGACACATTCAGGAGGACCTCAAGAAGCTGGCAGAAGCAGAGAACACAAAGGACTGGCAGAAGGAACTCAAGCTCTTGGAACCAAGGAGAGAGATAGATCTCTAAGAAGGCTAACCAGGCCCCAGGGAGGAGACAAGACTTTGAAAGAGATAATAAAGGATTTGGACTTTAACCCCTGGCTACTCATGTGGTGATTACTGACCTGAAACAAAGGCTGTTCCCAGAGATCTCCAGGAAACTAAAAAAGAGAACATTACACTTCTGCTAGTTTCACTCAGCATCAGTTCATGTAAATCTTTTTAGGCCTTTCTAAAATCAGCTTGTTCATCACTTTTTATAGAACAGTAATATTCCATTATCTTCATCTACTACAATTTATTCAGCCATTCCCCAACTGTTAGGCATCTCCTCATTTTCCAGTTCCTTCATACCACAAAAAGAACTACTACACATATTTTGGCATATATGGGATTCCCCCCCCCCTTTATGATTTATTTCCTTAAGATACTAACCCAGTAATGGCACTGGGATATGCACAGTTTGATGCCCTTTGGGCACTGTTCCAAATCACTCTCCAGAATGGTTGGGCCATTTCCACCAAAATATTCTGGGAATTGTCATTTTGGGACCTGTTTCAAGAGCTGGTTTCCGTCCATTTTTATTTTATCCCCAGTTCTAGAATATCAGGAATGTTTCCCCTGATAATTTCTTGAAAGATGATATTTACTCTTTTTTTTTTCTCTCGGCAGCCAAAAAATGCATGCCCTGTTGTCCTATCCATTATTTAATTATATGTCAGACAGAAATTATGTAGCTTCCTTGTGGTTACACAACAAATATCTGGGCCTGGATTTGAACTCAGGTCTTCATGAATCCAAGCCTGACGTTCTATCTACTGCAACCACTTAGCTGTGTTATTTCATCTGACTTTACTTCTCACACTTTCCTATTCCAATCAAAGTGGCCACCTGGCTGCCTTGGACATTGATGCCATTCTCAAATCTCTGCATCTTTTGCATTATCACAGATCCCTTTTGTTTGGAATACTCCCATAACTAATGTTATTCCTAAATCTCTTCAATGTATAACCCTGACAGCACCTTCTCCATAAGGTCTTTTTCTGATTCACTCACCCCTTCAAAAAATTATTTGTCTTTAACATTATTTTTTAAATTCTGAATTCCAAATTGTTTTTCTCTCTCAGCCCTCTCCCCATCCCAGGAAATGATAAGCATTATGGACTTATTTACATATGTGAAATCATATAAAATATTCCCATACTAGTCATGTTGAACAAAAGAAGAAAGTGAAAAATACTATTTTTTATTTTGCACTCAGAATTCATCTGATTTCCTCCCTTTTTCTGGGGATATATCTCTTTCTTTCTCCTTCTCCCTTTCTCTCTCTGTTTCTCTCTTTTTGTGTGTGTGTATGTGTGTATGTGTGTGTGTGTGTGTGTGTGTGTGTATGTGTGTGTGTCTTTCTCTGTCTCAGTCTCTGTCTGTCTTTGAGATCCCTTCCAGTTTAGAAAGTCTGGGTTTAAATTGTGAGATGGATGTGCATCTTCCTAATTTGCATAGTAAACCACCTTAAGTTTGATAAGTAGCTTTGGGAGCTTCCTGAACCTTGTCTAGGGTGTTCATATGATGTTACCAAGGGGAATTGAGACTGGAGAGCAGCAGCTTCTGCAAGGAGGTGTCCTATGCCTTGTTTTTAATGCTAAATAACTAATGTTATCTTTAGGTTACAGGCGTGATGGGCCATGCAACATAACAAGAGGCACTAGATGTGTCCCTTGTGATCCTGGGACCTACACCACACATGAGCATGTCCTGAACAAGTGTCTCCCATGTAAAGTCTGTGACTCTGGTAAGAAATTCTTCAGGGGCCTTAGGGTCAACTAGGACCCTGCATCTAAGCCAGAGTTTGTCCTACTGTGAGTACTGTAGCTTCCCTGGGAAAGGGAGAGCTGGCTTCAGAGGAAGTCAAAAATCATGGATTTACTAGACAAGACAAAATAGGATGGATGTCTCCAGCCCAGTGAGCAGGAGGTAGACCAGGTAAAGAGGCAGTGAGAGTGCTTTACTAGCAGTTGGGAGAACTGGGTTCCATCCCAGGCTTTTCCTTCTGTGACTTTGGACAGGTCATATCCACTCTTTGGTCAACGGTTTTCCCATCTCTACCATGAGGGTTTTGGGCTACTTCCTAAGGCACTAGAGCATGGTATTTCTTTTTTTTGTAAATGTTTTTATTTTCAAAACATATGCACTGATAATTTTTCAACAATCCCCTGTGCATAGTCTTGTGTTCCAACTTTTCCCTTCCTCCCTCCCACCTTTTCTCCTAGATGACAAACAATTCAATATAGTTATACATGCTAAAATATATATTAAATTCAATATATGTAAACATAGTTAGGCAATTCTCTTGCTACATAAGAAAAATCAGATCAAAAAGGAAAGAAAATGAGAAATAAAATAAAATGCAAGCCAACAACAACAAAAAGAGTAAGAATGCTATGTTGGGAACCACCCTCAGTCCCCACAGTCCTCTCTTTGGGGGCAGATTGTAAAGGGCTAGAACTGAGCAGATGCACTTGGATAAAGGAGCAAGTGAGGCTAATTAGCAATTGGACAATTCTCATGTCAATTAACATGTTTGGAGGATGAATCTACTTAACTATTCTGTGCTGGCTGGATCTGCAGGTGTAGAAAAAGAAGGGGAGGGGAGATCAGTGAGTAGGAGGAGGACGATGATTCATTTTCTTGGTGGTGGAGAGAGAGGAAGGAGGTGTGAAGATTGCTAGATATCTATTCCCTTGATCATGACCACAAAAGACCAAGAATAAAAACTTTTAATTATCCTGACTCCGGATGATTCTAAGAGATCCAGGATCCCAACAGCAGATTGCTCTCTTCATCACAAGATCATTGGAACTGGCATCAGTCATCATATTGTTGGAAAGAGTCAGATTCATCAAAACTGATCATATAATATTGATGTTGCCGTGTACAATCATCTCCTGGTTCTTAGAGCATGGTATTTCACAGGAAGCACAAGGTGGTTTATTCACACTCTCTCACACAATCCTAGAATAGCTAAATTGGGAAAAAAAAAACTCAGAATAGAGTACTTAAAATGTCTAGGATCCAGAAGAGGCTTATCAGCAGAGCTGATCTTCAGGAACTTGTGAAAGAGGTTGAGGTAGGCCCTAGAACCCTGCCAGCCACTTAAATATGCATGTCTACACTTTCCTGACCCTTAGCCATAGGGGTAGGAGGGTTATCTCAAGAACTTTGTTTCCTCCTGATGGCCCCAAACCTCTCCCTGTAACCCCAAGCTGGGCTCATCTTCCCTAGCAGTGTTCTAGCATTTCAAATTACTTTTATTTATCTCTTCTGATCATTCCCTTGTTGTCTTCCAGGGAGATATTATGTTAAGGGATTAATTCATATTAGATTGTGTATCACTGCTAATATTGCCCTGCTCAGGGTTTTGAATGAATTTTTAAAGATGGATTTTCACTCTTAGTAATAGGAGGAGGCTTTTCAAGAACAAAGAACATCTCCTCCCCTTGGTCTTATCCCATTTTGCCCCTCAATTCTAGGTGGGTCGGTGCTATATCAGGTTGGAGAAGGGCATATGTATCCTTGTCAGGGGGAGGGGGTTAGGCAGAAAGAGGGCAGGGGATGCTAAGTGGTGGAGCTGGTCTTTCTGTTCTCTCACCCACTTTAACTCTGAGTATTCTGAAATTTGGGCTTCTCTATTTGAACAGACTGTTTTGCATAAGAGGGAAATCATCTTAAACAAGTCAAAACTCTCAACAATATAAAGTACTGGGGACTCTCCTGGTTCTCTTTGCTCCCCCATTTCTCCTTTTTGGCTTCTCCCCTGCCCCAGGATTGTTCGCCTGCTTCCCTCAGAGTATCTCTTCTCCTTAGCCCATATAGAAGGGATTAATAGGTAACAGACCCAGAGCTGAAAAAGACCAGAGAGGTCATCTCATCCAAGACCCTCATTTCACTGAAGAAACTGATCCCAGACAAGTTGGGACCTGACCAAAGTCACAAAGCAGTAAAGAGCAGAGCCAGGATTTGACCTCAGGTCCCATAATGACAAGTTAACTCATTGTTCAGAACTTTTCACCTTTCCCTCCTCCTTTCTCAGGCACATCCCTTTTTACAGTTTGCAAAGGTTTTCATCCCCAATATTGCCACCAGGTGATGCATAGTGAGGAGTCCTAGATTAGAAGTCGGAGATGCTGGGTAAAAAAAATTAGCTCTTGTATTTATTATCTGTATGATGTTGGACAAGCTGGTCAGTAAACATGCAATGAACACATACTATGTGTCAAACCTTGGACTAAATTCTGGGGATACCAAGAAAGACCTTAGAACATAACGGAATACACTCCATGACAGCCCTCTGTACAAAAATGGAATAGACAGGATGATGAATTAGAAATTATCTTAGAAGGAAGGCACTAGTGTTGAGGGAAATCAGGGAAAAGTAATTTACCTCTCTGGGATTCCATTTGCTCATCTTTAAAAAGGAAGGCTTCATTGTAATGATAAGCCAGGTTCCATCAGACTCTAAATGTCTTCTCTCTGCATTTGGCTGGGAGGTTTGGGCTCTAGCAGCTGCTGGTACAGTGCATAGAATGCTGGATCTGGAGTCAGCAAGACTGGAGTTCAAATGTGACCAGACACTTCTAATTTTGTAACCTTGGGCACCACTTGCCCTTAGTCTGCCTCATCTGTTAAATGGGAGGAAAGGAGCAACATCTACCTCTCAGGGTTGTTATATAGCCCACTGCCTGGTACATGGAGGGATAAGCACTAAATGAATACTTCTTCCCTTCCCCCTTCCCCTTACTTCTTGATACTCTCAATGACTCTATGTGCCCTTAAGAAAGTCCTTTTCCCAACTGGAGCCTTTTTCTCAATGGCTGCATCTGACCAGTGTATATTTTCCTAGGGGGCTGTTAGACTTGCCTGAGATTATGATGAACCCCGGTGGTTTGGTATAGCTGAGCATCCAACCCAGAGACATGTGAATCTATAAAAATGGAGCCAGCCTCCTGCTCACAGAAGAATAAATGACTGGCCCCAAATTTCTTGAGCTTGTGTCCCTCTGTAGCTAACACAGCAGTTCCTTCTTTCTTCAGTTCTCTCATGGATTTACAAGGACCTACAAGGCTTCTGGATTTCACCTTTTGTGGTATTTCCTGAATATACCCCTTTCTCTCCTCTGACACAGCCGACCCTCTTCACCTCACACCTAGAGTGTGGCAATAAATGCTGTGAGGGTGTCTGCCTGTCTCCAGTGTCTCCCCACTCCAATCTATCCTCCCTTCAGCTAAAAAAATTATTTTCCTAAAGCACAGGTCCAAACATGTCACCATCTAACTCAATAAACTTCAATGGCTCCCTCTCACCTCCAGGAGCAAAAGGGAATTTTTAAAGCCATTCATAACCTAGCCCCTTACTACCCTTACAATCCTATTGCACCTTATACCCTCTATTTCGCATACACTCTGTGATCTAGGACAATGGATTCCATGGTTTTCCCAGCTGGGAATTTTCCCTCATGGCTCTATGCTCACCTCCACCTTCTGTCTTTCTTATCTTCTTTAAAATCCTAGCTAAGCCCACCTTTGCTAAAGATCAGCCACTTTACTTTTTAAATCCAGGGCTCCTTGAAAGCAGGGATTATCTTTTACCTTTCTTTTTAATGTGTGCTTGGAACATAGTAGGTCCTGAATAAATGGTAATTGACTGACTAACCTAATGTCTCCTTCTTCCTTTTGTTCTTTCTCTCAGAGCTGGGTTTGATGATCAGAAGGGAATGTTCCTCTACCTCCAACACGGTGTGTGGCTGTTCTCCGGGTTATTTCTGCACTGATATGAAAGATGATGACTGTGAGCTGTGTGTGCCTCATCGAGTTTGCAGCCCTGGCCAATATGTGAAGTCCAGAGGTGAGCCTGCTCTGTCACCAACCACTTTCAAGCCTAGTTAGGTGCAGAGGAACTCAGTCTTTTAGAGGCTTCTAAGTGTTAGGATCCTTACAAGGTGCTAAGTCAGTTGTCTAATTTTATCATAATGCTTAGCAGTTCTCTGGTTCACTAATGTGCTTAGTACTTGTTAGAGTTCAGCAAGAGTTCACACCTTTCACACGTTTAAGAGTTCACACCTCTAAAAGAGCATATAAAAGGACAAGCCTACTAGGAAGCTCAGGGAGATTCAGAGTCAGAGAGAACTAGGATTGACAAGACAGAAACCCACAAGCCCACTCTCTGGGAGGAGGAGTCAAGATTCATTCCAACTTCCACCTTGGTGCTGGCTGGAGACATTGGGAGGACGAAAGGCTGGCTGGAGAGATTCAGAGGGAGCTCTTGGAATCAAGGAGAGAGATAGGCTTCTATTAAAGCAAACCCAGCCCAGGAAAAGATTCAGGACTTTGAAGGACACAATGAAGGATATGGATTTTACTCCTGGCTGCATTTGAGATCTTTGAATTGAACTGAAACTAAGGATGCCTCCAGAAGCCCTCCAAGAAATCTGCTTCCAGAGAATGATTATAATTTAGAGAAGAGAACGCTACATCTAAGGATGGATGTTTCTGACACAACTCGAAAAGGCCATCTGCTTAATTTGAAGGGAATGACAATCTGCATTTGTGCAGAGAGGAAGCAAGCTGCCCAAACTGAAGATCATTCAAATATTGATGGAATAACCTGTGCGGTCAAGTAAGTCACTTGCCCTTTTGGGTCTCAGTTTTCTCTCCTGTCAAATGAGACAGTTGGACCCAGTTATCTCTAAGGTTCTTTCTTCCTCTAAAGTCAGGGTCATGTAAGTAGGCAAAGCTATTTGTATGCTTACAGATAGTTAAATAACAATAAGTAAACAAGCATTGACTCTGTGCCAGATTTGCACATGTTATCTGGAAGGCAGATGCTATCATTATCCCCTTTTGTAGTAGCAAAAACAGGTAAGCAGAGGTTAAGGGACTTGCCTAGGATTGAGCTAAAATCTTCTTGACTCCAAGCCCAGTTCTCTATCCACTGAGATACTTCCATATTCTACTTCCTCCTCAATCTCCAGCTTCTGTGAAGAAATGGGGGGGGGGGTTATGGGTATGGAACACAACAAATAATGTTACACTTTTTTGGTTTGCTGCTTAGTTTGTGGAACTTTTTTTTTTTAAGATTATATATTATAAGAGCTGACTCACTGTGTAAGATAAGGTCATCAGAGGCATGGTGGAGTCAGTCAGAACTCTTCTCCCAAGAGTTGATTGTATGCTCAATGTGAGCATAATGAAACAGGATAAGTCAGAGCTTAATTTATTATTTTGTTAGTTGCTTAGTTTTGAGAAAGTGATGGGGAAAATTTTAGTAATGTTGGTTAAACATAAAAGACATTAAAATGTGCCTTTTTTTTTGCCCTAAAGAGTTGGTTGTTAAACCAAAGAAATGTTAGGCAATATAGATGATACAAAAACAAAATATAGTTATAAAAAAATAAAAAATTTCTTCCACAGTTCGGGGGAGTGTTTCATAGACTTATTCTCCATACTCTTTGTTCTGACACAGAACTTCCAGGGAAAGGACTGACTAATCCAGGGACACTGTTCTAACACACAGATCCTCTTAGGATTCTAAGAAGGTGCTAAGTAAGTGGAATTGAGGAGACAGTGGTTAAATCTACTTTAGCATTGATTTAATCCTACAAGAAATAATGGTTTCCTAGTGATGTAATGATTGCTGTGTACTCAGTGTGGAACATATAAGGAGGAGCTGTTAGGGCCAGAAAGGACAAGTGCACTAGAAGCTTTCTGAGGCTGAGGGAGATCCATTCCATCTTCCACCTGTGTGCTGGCTGGAGGCTGAAGCGCAAACCTTTGGATTTGGAGACATTTGGAGAAAGCTAGAGGCAGAAGCTGGCAGAGGCAAAGGACTAGCAGGCAAGGAGAGAGATAGGCCTCTAAGAAAGCTAACGGGGCCCAGGAAGGAGACAAGATTTTGAAGGAGAAAATAAAGGATCTGGACGTTTAGTCCTGGCTGCATTTGGGGTGATTACACTGAACTGAAACAAAGGCTGCTCCCAGAGAACATTACACTTTAGGGAAGAACATTACAGTGTCTCATGCCTCCTTCTCTTTCAGGCACAGAGAGAAACAACACCATCTGTGAAGAATGCCAGGCAGGGACATTTTCCACCAATGGGACCCTGGACCGATGTTTGCCATGGACCAAGTAGGTTGTGCATGTTCTCTGGGACTTGATGGTCTTGTTCATTTATAATAATCTGAACACAAATTGTGAACTTAATGAACACCAAATAAAGTAAAAGTTTCCATAAACAGACTAAAACAGAAAATAAAAATAAAAAAACTGCCCACGGTGGTGTGCAGGTAACAACTGGATCTCTGGGAAATAAATATACAATGCACATACTTTTAAGTTTATTCTGCATCATCAGCATTTTCTTGACTAGTCATACAACAAAATAAGAGAAACCAAGCCCTAATTTGTAGGATTTACCCCTTTCTGAGGCCTGTGTGCTCACCCTGGAAATTTAACAATTGCCTCAGGGCTCATGCTGATTCCTCCAAATGTATGGGACACTATGAACCTCTCTTTTGTACAGCTTCCATGTACTTGTAGCTCAAAAAAAATTCCACAGGTAGTTTTCAATGCTGCTCTGCTTGTCTGTACTTCCTTCTTTCTTCCTTCTCTTGGACAGCCTCCATTGTGAAGTTTTCCCCCTTAAACTGAACTATAATCTGCTTCTCCTACATTCTCTCCATCACTTCAAGTTCTCCCCTCTGGGGCCGAGATGAGGGAGTTTGCTTCTCTCCCATTTCCCATTTCTTTAAGCACTTGACACACCCTTTGGGCCTTTCCAGGACCTCCTTCAGCAGCTCCTCCCATGGGTGGTTTGGTGCCCTGGCTGCCCCAGGACCATGGAGAGGGCTTTGGAGTCTAGAGAGTCTGGGTTCCAATAGCATGGATACTCCCCACATGTGGTGGCCAAGTGAGATGTTATTTTAAAAGTGCTGGCCCATGGGAGACGCTACATAAACACCAGCTGTTGTTATCAGTATTTTGAATTTTCTATGGCTGTCTTTTTTTTAATCCATAAGTGAGGGTAAGTGAGGGACCCCCTGATATCACTTCCAGCTCAGAATCTATGAGCCTGCAGCCCCCTTTTGTGGAAGCTCTTCAGCTATGCAAGGAAGTTGAACTCTTCATTTGAAGGCTGACCAGTGTAGTGTCCATGGGACAGTGTCACAGGATACCTTTTTTTTTTTTTTTTTTTTTGAGGCAATTGGGGTTAAGTGACTTGCCCAGGGTCACCCAGTGTTGCTTGAGGCCAGATTTGAACTCAGGTCCTTCTCACTTCAGGGCTGGTGCTCTATCCACTGTGCCACTGAACTGTCCCTGAATTTCCTTTATTCTAAAGCCACAATGTAGTCTAAAGCTGAACTGCCATGGCTGAGTTTCCAGTTGCATTGCTGACTCACCAGGGGAGCTCAGGGTGCCCCTTCTCCAAGCCCTTTGTAGATGGATTGTTACCTAGTCCCATTTAGTTCTTCCCAGGACAATGGTCTGGCTGAGGGGAAAGGGCCCTGACTCTGGAGCCCAAAGAGCTGGATTCAGATCCTGCCTCTGACATTTATTTCCTTTGTGACCAGGGATAAATCCCTCTGATTCTTTGGGCATCAGTTTCCTCATCTTTATAATTAGATGGTTGAAGTTGGTGGCTTCTGGTCCCTTTCAATAATAATAATAATGATGATGATAATGATGAATGGGTAACCTGGTGACACAGTGGACAGAATGTCATATATTGAATCCTCAGCTTAAATCTGGCCTCTGACACTTGCTATTTATGTGATTCTGGCAAATTGCTTCATCCTACTTGCCTCAGTTTCCTCATGTATAAAACTAGTTGCAGAAGGAAATGACAAACCCCTCCAGCTTTTCTGCCAAGAAATCCTAAACAGAGTCTCAAAAAGTTGGACAGGATGGAAATGACTGAACAACAATCATTATTATTATTTATTAATAATTACATAAAATGTAATTATTGCTGAAATCAACATCGGGGAGAAAAGGTAGTAGGTTAGAATAATAATTCTACTATCTTAAATGTTTTGAGTTTAGGATTATGATTGGTTCAAACTAACTAAACTTCTAACTTTGTCATTTTTCAAGGAGAAGGAAAACCTTAATAGTAATGATAGTGTAGTAGTTTTAGAGACTCCAAGTAGAGAGAGCTAGATTGAAAGAAGTGGGGGGAAGGGGAGAGAGACAGAGACAAACAAAGACAGAGAAAGACAGAGACAGAGACAGAGATTAAGAAATCTCTCCATATGGCCAAGGTACACCTACAGTGTCGGTTGCTGTGTGATTCAAAGGGAGAAAGATCAGACATCTCCAGCCTTTTCTCCCATCTGCCCTTTTGCAAGGAAGATGTTAATATCTGTCAGAGCAGAAGCAGAATTTCAGGGCCTGAGACCACTTTGTTCTTCTCAGAAAAATGGGGTTCCAGACTAGAATTATAACTATTTATTCTTTTATATTTATTTTAGTCTGAAAGATGTGACCAGGTTTAATCTAATTTATGATTACTTTGTCCTTTTATTTGGGATAAAATTTTGGATGAAGAAGGGAAAACCCCAGGTTTTCTGTTCAAAGCTTCCCATCTATTACCACTCTATCCCTTTTGTCACAATAAACATACATTATAAAAAGCAAAAAAACTCAGTTATCTAAAATGTGGCAAAAGAGAGATCAGAAAAGAAATACCTTGGAGGATATATACCAGATTATACAAAGGGAAGAGGTTTCCCACCAGCACTGAGATAACTCAACCAAGAGAAAGTTCTAGATCTCCTGAAAGAGAAAGTGTAGCAAGCTGGGGAGGAG
The DNA here is from genome assembly GCF_048593235.1 of Sminthopsis crassicaudata. Lineage (NCBI taxonomy): Eukaryota > Metazoa > Chordata > Mammalia > Dasyuromorphia > Dasyuridae > Sminthopsis > Sminthopsis crassicaudata. Next base: position 632,604,263 of record NC_133619.1, on the reverse strand, counting down.
GATACTGTGGAGGCTTCCAGTCCCTTCCATGTCTTTCCAGAGTCTTTTCCTTCTCTCTGGGAGCTGGAAGCCAGAAGCAATGTGATGCTTATTAGTCCCTTCAAAAACCTTGAGATTGAAGAATCCGAAAAGGCTGGAGTTTCCCCCCAACTTTGCGCAGCTGATGTCCACAGGGAATGACATCCATATTGACCAACAAGGACAGTGTTTCATACCAATGATCATTGGGACAGAAGTTACAATAACAATAATTCTAGCCATTATGTAGGTATTGTCTCATCTGATGCTCCACTAGGAAGTGAGTGCTATTAACCTCATTCTACAGATGAGAAAACTGAGGCAATAAGGGGTTCATTGCTCAAGGTTCTACTTTCGGAGATGTCTGAACTAAGATTTGAACCCCCATTTGAGCTTCTAGATCTGACGTTCTGTCCATTAGTGTCCCCATATCTAGAAATGACAAGTTCTATGATTTTGCTTAGATTTTTTAGCCCAACTGGAAAGCATTGATTCTACAATCCTAGTAATTTCGATCTTTTTTTGGTTAGACAGTGGAACACACAGGAATTTCTGTGGGGTCAGGAGGCCCAGAGTTTATATCTTAAACATTATAAATTTTGTCTCAGAAGCAGGTCACACTCTCTCAGTGCCCTAGCCAACAAGGTTTCAATTCCTGACAATTCCTGCATCAGAGGAAAGTATTTCTACAGCAGGGAATCCCCTACACTGATAAAATTGCAGTCCTTCCCTCCAAAATAAACCAAAAAAAGGAACATGGTCTCATGTTTCTAATTTGTCTAAATCTTTTTGGATCCTCACTCTGGACACACTGTCTTTTTAGCTATTCCAGTGTGGATGCCCTCCCTCTGAGGTTTTTTTGTCTATATAACACATTTGGGAAGGGGGCCCCACATCTGTCTTCATCTACTTCTCTTCCTCTGTTTGGGGTACTCTGGAAGCTGCCTGTGAGTGGGGGAGGAGCTGGATCATTCAGTCATGGTGGGCTGATGGGAATGAATTCATGTTCAGTGACACATGTCCTCATCTGTCTTCCTAGTTGTACTGCCCAGGGTCTGGATGAAGCAAGGCCAGGCACTGCCATCAGTGATGCACGGTGCTCACAGGACAGTCACTATCAAAACGTATCCTTTTTCAGCAATCCTGGCATCATCATTGGCACGGGAATCGGCATCCGCATCTTCTTCTTCATCATCATGATTATCATCCTTTTTAAATGTAAAAAGAAAAATACCCAAGACAAGTGTAAGCAGAAACATAAAGAGGGTGGAGCAGTGGGGACTTTGCCCAAGGGCAGTGAATTTAGAGAACTGGAATCCTTTACCATTGTAAATCACAGCAATCACAGATTTCCTACTTAAATCATACATTCATTCAGTGTATCTAGGGTAATGTCAGATGGAAGGCAGAGAGAACTTCCCATGTCCCCATCCTTCCATCTTGCTCCCTGCCACTTCCCCACTTAACTGAAGGTGGATTTAATTTAGGTTCAGTTTTGGGTTCTTGCCCCCAGACACAGAAGTTCCCAGTTACATTTCTACTACTAATCACTAACCTGTCAAATTCACAGAAAGCCAATCTAAATGAGATTTCTTATCATCACAAGTTTGTGAAGTCAACTAGGAAAATATTCAGTTCCCCAAAGGGAAGTCATGATTGGCTGAAGTGGTATCTAGATAAGTAGATAATAGATGGATAGAGGATAGAAGATAGATAAGAGAGAGATGGGGAGAGAGAGGGAGGAATGACAAGATTCTTTATAGAAAGATGGATGGATGGATTGATTGAAAGAATGATAGATGCTGGATAGATGGCTACATAGATGGAATAATTTGACCCAGAAATCCCACAATTAGGTCAAGCGGTAATTAAAATTCCAGGGCACAGTCAGGAAAACATCACTCAGGGCTCTGGAAAGGATTTGGCTGACCAAGCAGCTAAAACCTCAGCTTCATGTCCTGTAAGGGTCCGGAGAGGAACCTTGCATAGTATAATGAGGAAGTAAAGAGACTTTAATGTCCGAGACACCCAGATGTGATCTTTGCAGCTAGTAGGGATGCCTCTTGAATGAAAGCTCTGGTCGCATAGAAGATGCATCATCAAGGGGAGATGTCTCTTTCTCTTATTGGCTGTGCTTGTTACCTCATAGACTCTATATAAGTAGTGGGGACCAGTAATTAGGGGGAATTCAGTGGGAGTTCAGTGAGAGTGTAGGAGGAGTGCAGGATGTGGTCGTGTACAATAAAAACCTGCACTCACAAGCCACTGTGTCTGGGCTCTCTGTTGAACATGAGAACCACTGCTCAAAGAGGCAGTGGCCAGGGATCTCTGAAGACCTAGGATTAGGTCAACAGTAAAGAACCACTGCTGGAAGAGGCAGTGACCAGGGATTTCTGAAGGCCTGGGATTAGGCAAGACTGACAATCAGTAACCTCTGAGGGGGGAGGTTACAATGCCCCTACTTTCTGAGGGTGCAGCTGTTTTAGTCTAAATCCCTGTGAAACTTTCACTTTGCCCCACAGGTGCTATCCTAGTTTTTCCTAAAAGCCTGTTTAAGCCTAGCCTAGGGAAGAAGACATAGGTACTGATCAGAAAAGAATGCTAATCTCAAAGCAAGAAAAGCTTCAAAACGAGGGAAGTAAACCTGATAAGACCTGGGGACTCGGGATTGGCCCAAATTGACTGATAGTGCTTCCCAAGAAATTATCCCTCCCTATGATGGAACAGTTTCATTCAGTCATTGACAAGCTGGTAGAGAGCTAGTCCAAAACATCTGATGGTGGAGTTTTTGCAGGGGTGCTATCACTGCCTATGAGATATGTCCCACCTGCCCCCCCTACAACAATTCCTAAACCTCTGAAGCCAGCACTAGGGCAGTTTCCTCTCCCAGATGCACCCTCTGAAATCTAACAGATCAACTTAATTCAATTGCCACCTGCCCGTGATTCCATACATGCTTTATTTATGAGCTATGTTTTCCCAGTAACTGCAAGTGTTCCCCCAACCTGCTGCCATAGCCTTTAAGGTAGCAAAAATCCTCTTAGAAAAAAATCATTCCATTGTTGGGGCGGGGAGAGGACTCCTAAAGAGATACATGATGAGAGAGGCACCCACTACATAGGAGTTTGATTAGTTAAGCTGCTTTCATCCTGGCCAGTTACTCAGCACCTCCATTGTACTTATCATTCCCCAATCATCTCCCTTGCTCTGAAGCAACAAAGGTATCCTCAGGTCAAAATCCTTCCTTTAACCCTGGCTCAACCTTACATCCAGGTTTTTATAAGCTCAAGTCTTATGAGATAGTAACAGGATATCTAATATAATTTTATCCCATAGATAGGAAGCATAGAAGCTAAAGACTTCTAGGTACAATATTATTTTTTTTCCATTGAGAAAATTTCAGAAATTTACCAACTTGTCTCACAATTTTGTGCTTTAGAATTCCCAATTGAGGCTCAGTCCCTGAACCAAGCTGACTGAAAACACCATTTCTAAAAAACGCTACCTGGAAACATGGTAAAAAAAAAAAAAAAAAAAAAAAAGTCCCTTTGAAGTCACCACTCCTACTGCAGCCATACTTCAGAAGTGGAGTCCTGGATTCACCTATCATATCTCAGAAGGACAGTACCACCTCATGAATGATGAAATCTATAGGTAACCTTATCTTGAATATCAAAGGGAATCTGAAGATCATAATACAGGATACACAATTGTTCCCAAGACATCTAGGTTGAGAAGTTGACTACAGCAGATGCTAACCAACGCAAGAAAAGACTACAGCTAAAATTTGACCTATAAATATAGAACTCAAAGGAAGCATAAAAAGACAAAAAGAAAAAAAATTCTTGAGAACTGTATTTTTATTATGGGTATACATAGAGAGTGTATGTTTAATCTGATTTTACTATTATGATTTAAAAAAGAAACTAGAGGTGGAAAGGGGGTTGTAACAGAAAAAAAGGGGAAAGTGAAGGTAAAAAGAGGGAAATTACATCTAGAAAGAGGCAAAGAAAACCTAACAAATATTGTGTGAATCTTACTCATCAGATTTGGCTCAAAGAAAGAATAGTAGATTTATTTGGTTTCACAGAGAAACATCTCTCACCTTATAGAAAAGTGGGAGGGGAAAGGGGAAAAGGAAAGAGGTAAGCTAAATAGAAGGGAAAACAGAAATAGTAGGGGGAGGGTATAAGAAATGGGGAGGGTCTCTAAAGCGGGAGCATTACTTGAGGCAAGTAGTGCTCATAAGTAAAATACTGAGGAGGAGGAAAGGGGAAAAGGAAAGAGAAAAGTATAATGTGGGGTTAATAAGATGACAGGAAATACAGAATTAGCAATTTTAACTGTAAACATGAATGGGGTGAAATCTCCCATAAAACGTAAGCAGAAAGCAGACTAGATTAAAAGCCAGAATCCTACAATATGTTATTTACAAGAAATACATTTAAAGCAGACTGATACATACAAAGTAAAGGTAAAAGTCTGTAGCAGAATCTATTATGCTTCAGGTGAAGTAAAAAAAAAAAAAAGCAGGGGTACCCCATCCTGATCTCAGATCAAGCAAAAGCAAAAATCGATCTAATTAAAAGAGATAAGGAAGAAAACTATATATTTTTATATCCTTTTTATTTTTATTAATTTTTATAATTATAACATTTTTTGACAGTACATATGCATAGGTAATTTTTTTTTACAACATTATCCCTTGCACTCCCTTCTATTCTGAATTTTCTCCCTCCTTCCCTCCACCCCCTCCCCTAGATGGTAGGCATTCCCATACATATTAAATATCTTATAGTATATCCTAGGTACAATATGTATGTGCAGAACCGAATTTTGTTGTTGCAAAGGAAGAATTGTATTCGGAAGCTAAAAATAATCTGAGAAGAAAAACAACAAAAAACAATACTCACAATTTATATTCATTTCCCAGCGTTCCTTTTCTGGATGTAGCTGATTCTGTCCATCATTGATCAATTGGAATTGGATTAGATCTTCTCTATGTTGAAGATATCCACTTCCATCAGAATACATCCTCATACAGTATCATTGCTGAAGTCTATAATGATCTCCTAATTCTGATCGTTTCATTCAGCATCAATTGATGTAAGTCTCTCCAAGCCTCCAAGCAGGAAATACAGAATTAGTGTATTAGTGCCTAAGAAGGCAGTGACCTAACTCTTTCTGCATCATACCACCTTGGAAGCACCAAAAACCTCCAGACCTTCAGACCTACCTTGGAAAGCAGTAGAATATAAAAATCTGAAGACCAAATAAAAGTTATCCACACTATTGCTCTGCCACCCCACCTCCCTTCAAGGTTGAGTACAACCCAGTTCTAACATAAAGTCTAAACTGAAAATAGGGTGGAGACATGGACAAATGAAAAGAGTACCTAACCATCAAAAGATACTGTGGGGACTATGGAAGAAGCTCAAGGCTCAGAGGAAAGTAATGATTTTTAAATATCAGTAAAGCCTCAAAAGTGGAAACCCAACAAAAATTGGTATAAGACCTAAAGAAAAATCAAAACAATGTTTTTAATAATCAGAGCCTAGAATAAAATTTAGAGAAAAATGAGAGTAATGCAAGAAAATTCTAAAGTGATAATTCACCATTTTGTAAAAGACACAAAAAATGAAAATATAACTAACTCATTAAAAATAAGAATTGTCCAAATGACAAAAGATGCATAAAATGTCACAGATAAAAATCACTTATTAAAAACTAGAATTGGTCAATTAGAAGCTAATCACTCCAAGAAACATTAAAAAAAAAAACCCAAAATAATGTCAGATAAATGAAAATATAGAAGGAAATGTAAAATGCCTCAAAGGAAAAAAAAAAACTGACATATAAAATAGACTGAAGAGTATTTAGGATTTATTGAACAACCTAAAAGCCATCATAAAGAAAATATCCCAAATATCACATTTCAAGAAGTTATAAAGGAAAACTACCCAGATATTTTAGAAACAGAGGGCGAAGTTGAAATCGAAATAATCCACTGATCACCTCCTGAAAGGCACCAAAATGAAAACTTTCAGGACTTTTATAGCCCAAATTGAGATCTTTCAGGTCAAGATCACACAAGACATCACACAATGAAGGGATATAGAGTTTTGATTATGGTATTCTGTAAAACAAAGTAAGTAGGATTAAAACCTAGAATAACCTACTCAAAAAAATGAGCATAATTTACAGGCAGAAAACTAATATTTAATCAGAGAGGACTTGATTTTTTATTTTTTCTCAATTTCATGCAAAAACAATTTTTAACATTTTTTTTTAATTTGACTTCCAAATTCCTTCCCTTTAACCACCCTCCTTGACAACGCAAGCTATCTGAGGGCAATAATACCTGCACTAATGCAGAATGTTTCTATATTAGCCATGTTGCAAAACAAACACAAACAAAAAAAAATCCTTGTGTGTGTATATATATATATAATATATATATATATATATATGTTATATACATATATAAAGGACCTCATTTCATATATATATGAAATAAGGTCCTTAATTGTTTTAAAATGATGCTAGATTAATTGGGTCTCTATACAACTACTTGTGAGACATAGGTGTTATTATTCTATTGGTTACTGAAACTAAATCAGAAACATCTTCAGTGTGGTTTGGAAAAGAGAATTTTAATACAATCAGTTTTTTTAAGGGTATGTAACTTATTTTGTGTTACCTCAATGGAAAAATCCATTTTATTCAAGTTTAAAATACTAAGGTGGAAATAACATCTGTTTGTATTGTGTGTCCCATGGTACAGACATATTTTCTTTTGAACATTTTATTTGATATGTTCCATTCTGGAATTAACTACTTATGTATCTTCCTAAGTCTTTCATTATTATTGGAGTAAAGGCAGCCTTTTAAGAAGTAAATAAATTTGTGTAACCATTGAACCTAAGGTGACACTAAAAACTATTGGTGGCTTGCTCCATGCTGTTTGCATTGGAACTCACTCCCCTTTTACTTAAGTGACCCAGTCCTTTTTCAAAGTCCTTCTGACTTATCTTAAAATGGAACATTGTCTCACTACATCTTTTTCTGAGTTTGTCACTTTAGAATACATTTAGAGGTTTCAATGGAAGGGTAACTGGGGAGAGATCAGGCACCTTCCCGGTTTTTCTCCACCATCTTGGCTTCACCCCTTCAGCACTCTTACTTCTTTATGCCTTGAAGATAAATCTTTCAAGGCAGGTTAAGGTTGAATTTGTTTGCTCAGCTACCATAATACACTATTGACTAATATGAAGATTGCTTCACATTAAAACTCCTGCTTTTTTGTTTTGTTGTTGTTGTAATTTTCCATTCCCAAGAAAATTATTGTCTAAAGATTCTTAGGATTACAAGGTGAGAACTCAGGTTGTCTGGATAATTACAAGGTGAGAACTCAGGTTGACTCAACAGCTCTCTGGCTCAGACCTTTGGTTCGGGCCTTTAAAGGGAGTTTACACCTTAGGAATTCTAAGAGGAGGAAGTTCATTGGTGGAAGTATTTCCCCACGCCCCATTGAGTTTTCACATGCCTATTCTCTGGGAGGATAAAAGAAGGGCAGCATGGGGGCTGAGAGAATCGACTCTGGGATAGAGTTTTGACACCAGACAGGCTGAAAGGAGACCAGTCTGATTTGAGGAAGGACAAGAGCTGGAGGAGATTCAGAGAGCCCAAGAAACCTGCACACAGAGGAAAAGATTTTATAGATCTTCTCCCAGAGAAGGATTATAATTGAGCAGACGACAGGATCCTCACAATTCAAGAACTTTACAAAAGATGTTTCAAAAGTTTATTTAAAAGATTTGTGACTCAATTCTGAGATCAAAGATAGGCCTTTCATGCTGAGTCCCAGTCCAATAATTTTTCTCTCTTCCCAATGGGGATTCAGCTCCTGGTACTTCCTAATGGTGTACTTATTTAAGCAATTGGAAGTGCCCATGGTTAGGTCCAGTTACTTTAACATGTTTAATCTGTATGGGACTGCCTGCCATCTAGGGGAGGGAGTGGAGGGAAGGAGGGGAAAAGTTGGAACAGAAGTGTTTGCAAAGGTCAATGTTGGAAAATTACCCATACATATGTACTGTCAATAACAAAAAAACTATAATAATAATAAAAAATTAGATTGTCCAAGTCTGGGGACAACTAAGGAACTAAATGACATAATCACAGTTTAAGTCCAGTCCTTCTTTGTAATATTCACTCTCATTAATTGTAACCAATCAAAATTGATTGCCAATCTGGGGAGCATTGACTGTATTAGAGTTTAAAAGCTATAAACCTATTTCTACAAGTGTCTTTAAGCTAAGAGGGTGATGGCCAAATGACCATCTTTTTCTTAAAATTCTGGTATTATTAATAAAATTATTAAATTACTCGGATTTCTGTGGGTTATGATTTTTATGGAAAATAAGTCTAGACCTTAAAAACCTATTTATCCCAAAATTTTAAAATATGAGAGACATTGGCTCAACATGTCAACCTTGGAGTCAGGCAGACCAGCGATTTGGTTGTGTGACCCTAAACAAGTCACATTATTGTCCCTTCAGCACAATAATGTTCCTTCTAGGTATCAAAAGTCACTACTTTGATAATTTCAAGTTTGGATATATGAGTACTCATAATTTGTTTGTTTTCCCATTGTCAGTGATACAATCAGTTAGGTATGAAACACACTGGCCTTCTGCCTAGGCTGAGCCTAGATGAATCAATGGAACGACTGGATCCTCACAATTCAAAAACTTTACAAAAGAAAGTGGGAGATGTAATGGGCCAGAACTCTGAAGAAATATATTTGAGGCAAGGATTCTTACAACAAGGTGTTAACTCAGTGGAATTGATAAGACAATAGTTATCTACTTTTACATGGGGATTAACAGTTCTTTAGTTCAGTATGACTGATTTAATCTTACAATAAATAATGGTTCCTAGTGATATAATGATTGGTTTATACTCGGTATAATGAATGGATTTCATTGTAATAGAATATTTAAGAGGTCAGAGACAGACTCAGAGATAGACAGAGATAGAAGACTGGAGATTTGTCCTGTCTCCTTCACTTCTCCACTAACTCCAAGGCCCATCTGAAGGTCCCTGAGAAAGCTAGCCCAGCCCCTGCCATGGAGACAGACTGTGAAGGAGATAAAAAGGACTTTGGACTTTATTCCTGACTGTTCTTGTAGTGATTATTCTGCTGAGGGGAGAGTCACGTTGAGGATGAGTAAAAATAGAATGTCTGTGGCTGACTTTGTCCTCAGTTTAATACCTTATTACAATTAGATCAACTGTATAACAATCACCATGCTCAGTACTAAGAATATGTACACTAGATAATCATTGTCTCATCAATTCCACTGAGTCAATACCTTTTTTCAAGTATACTTCTTTCCAGTCTACTTCTCCAAAGTTCTGCCCTCTGCACTGAGCACTAGTTATTTGAGAACATAAAGAGGGGAGATAGGCTGGGCAGAGGTGCTGGGGCCAGATCTGACATCTAACCACAACAAAAGGGTGGAGAGAGAAGGGGCTGCTGTGGCTTGACTCAGGCAGGATATGTGCGAGAATTCAGAAGATTTGAGCCACCTGCAGAGCCTTGCCCAGGTTTCTTCCAAATGTTTTGATTTTTGTTTCAGTCCCAAGGGACTCTGATTGAATATAAATAGCAAACATTCTGCTTTGACCAGAAATCCTGAGGATCTTCCCCTCCTGTTTTTTATTTATTTGTTTTGTTTTGTTTTTTTGACTAGGTAAAAGAGGAAGTTTTTTGCCTTTATTGCTCTCTAGCCTTAATCACAGAATGGGTGTTGCCTCAATCAAACTGAGATTTATATAGCTTGAAAAGGTCCAGGTCTCTCTGCATCCAGACACTCCCAGTCATACTGATCTATAACTTGTCACTGAACCCAGATGGCTCTGGAGGGGAAAGTGAGGAAGGTGTTCTTGCACAGCCCACCCTCCCTTCAGTCTCATTCACTTGCATGCCATGGAATTAACTCTCTGATGTCATGGTACTGTTGAGGTTCAAAGGAGACCCCAAGAAGTTGGGGCCACTGACCGGTGTGGTGAGGTGTCTCAAAAGAATTTGCAGGTTTGAATCCATCTGCAAGTCAAGGGGCAAAGTTTATTGTAATTGTAATACCAATTGAAGCAAGCTAAGTTCCAAAAGGATTTAACAAAGGACCCAAGAGAAAAGAGATAGGTTTATAGGGCAAAGTTAGAGACAGCAGAGCTTCATGTTGCTTATTTACTAATTTTATGGCTTACAGGAAGGTTTGAGAGTTGGTCTATTCACTATTGCTCAGGAACTTCGTTATCCCTGACCAACAGATTGTTTATCTGACAGCAATGTTGTGGGACTATAGTACTCCTAAAGCCAGAGGACCTCAGGATTATTGCTGTATCTTCCCTAAAAGCTAAGGGAAGAACTACAGCATTTCTAAGACCAGAGGACCTCAGGTTAATTGCAATACTTCCCTGCACCCCATCAGTACCACTGAGCAATGAATTTTCAGAATGTGAGAAATTAAGGCAGGTTAAGTTCCCCAGAACAATTAAGTTTCAATTTCTCAGAAGCCTTGAGCAAACAAGGAATTGGAACACTAGGAAGGCATAGGTGGACTCAGTCTATCAAAAAGAGCCTTGTGGTTTTGAGAAAACTACTAACCTCATTCCTGACTTCATGTCACTTCCCCAAAGGCTTACTGAACATCTCATCCTGGATGTCTGTCTGTCTGATCATGCATCGTCTCTAAGTTATAATCCTTCTCTGGAAGGAGATCTCTTTTCTGAAAAATCTTTTCCTCTAGGAGCAAGATTCTTGGGAAGCTTCTGGAGCCTCCAGCCAGACTCTCTCCTTCCTGTCTGCTGTCCCAACTCTGTCCCAGACTAGCCTGTTCTCCAGGCCCAATGTTGCCTCTTTTATCCTCCCAGAGAATGGGCCTGTGAGAACTCAAAGGGGCCTGTAAGAACTCTCACAACCAATGAACTTGCTCTTTTTAAAGGTGTAAACTCCTCTAAATATGTAAACTCTACCTCAGAAGTCCAAAGATGTAAACTCCCTTGAAAGGCCTGAGCCCTGTCTTCTCACTCTATCTCCATATCTACACTGAGCTCTTCCATGTCCAATTTTTCCACACTGAAAACATCGCTGAGTTTTTCTAGAAGCCCTTTTCCAGGAGGGACCCTGTCTTTCCATGTTCATCATAGTCGGGGTGTAAAAAGCATTTGTTCTCACTGTAGCACAGCGTCTTATGATCTCCTCTAAAGAAGCATCTTAATCTAGGCCCCATATAATTCTCTTGCAAATCTCATTGGCATTTTCCTGAGCCAGGTGTCTGGTCATTATTTCTGTAGCTGCATTTCCCCAATAGTTCTTTTGCAGTTTGCAGACATCCCACAAAATCCACAAAAGGTTCATTGGGATCTTGCTCTATTTTAGTGAAAGCCTTCCCCCCCTTTTCCCACCCCCATCTTTCTGCTAGGATGTTAGGATTTCAAGGTGAGAACTCAAGTTGTCTAAACAATTCTCTGGCTCAGATTTCACACCTTTGGTTCGGATCTTTAGAGGGAGCAAGTTCATTGGTTGAAGTGTTTCTCAGAAGCCCCGTTGAGTTCTCACTAGTCCATTCTCTGCTAGGATAAAAGAGGAGGGCAGTCGGGCAAGGAGTGAGTCGGGCTGAGAGAGTGAGTTGAGGCGGCGGTCTGGAAGGATAACTTAGAGATGACCGGACCTTTACAATGCATGGAGGCAGAAAGCACTGGGCCAGGGTCAGACAGACCAGTTGTAAGGCCTGTTCTATAGAAATCCTTATGTCAACATGTCCAAAATTGAACTCACTCTTTTCTCTCTTCCTCTGGAGGGTACCACCATTTCCCCACTCACCCAGACTCCTCACTCTCATCCCACTCTCATCTCATCAGCAAGTCCTTGATTCTACCTCTGCAACATTTGTCCATTCGTCCCCTTCTTTCCTCAGACACTGACACCATCTTGGTGCAGACCCTCATCACCTCACAACTGGATTAGCACAAAGTTGCTGGTGGATCTGTCTGCCTCAAGTCTCTCTCCAGTTGATCTCTACTCAATAAATCCCAGGAATTCCCCATTGCCTACTGGATCAACTCCTCCACCTGAGCTTTCAAGCCCTTCATTGCCTTGGCACTTTCTACCTTTTGTCTCCTCTGACATCATCTCTGGACACCATGTCTCTTCTGAGGCTGCCCCCAAGCCTGGAATTCTCTCCCTCCTTGTCCCCTCCCCCTAACTTCTCTGACTTCCTTCAAATGTCAGCTTAAGACCAGTCCCTGCCCTCCTGCCCAACTTTTCATGACCCTGTTTGGAGTTTTCTTGCCAAAGCCACTGGAGGGGTTTACCATTTTCTTCTGTAAGTCTTTTTATAGATGAGGAAACTGAGGCAAGCAGCATGCACCCAGGGTTACACAGCTGGGAAGTACATAAAGCCAGATTTGAATTCAAGATGAGTCTTCCTGACCCGAGGCCCAACATTCTACCCACTGCACCACCCAGCTGCTGTACTACTTGTAGGCTACCTAAGGTTATACTTCCTCTATTAAAGAACCTAACCATTAATTCCTTCTTAGGGTTAGCCCACTGGTTCTCTAAGAACTTGCCTGACCTTAATGGTTTCTTCCCTTCAGCTAATTCGGAGTCCTTGTAGGGAACTTAGCTTTTATCTTCTCCCTTATTAATTGTTAAAAACCCTTTTTCTTTGTTAAAATCACTACTGATCAGAGAAATGCAAATTAAGACAACTCTGAGATACCATTACACACCTGTCAGAATGGCTAAGATGACAGGAACAAATAATGATGAATGTTGGAGGAGCTGTGGGTGACAAAGTCATGCAATGGAAAGAGTGCTGGACCTGGAGTCAGGAAGATCTGACCTCTAATCTAACTTGTAGCTGTTGACTTTCTTTGCCTCAGTTTCCTTATGTGTGAAAGGAACCAGAGAAAGAATGGGCAAACCACTCCAGTAACTTTATCAAGAAAACCTCAAGTGGGGGTTTTAAAGAATTTTAAGTGACAAAATAGCAAAAAATAACAAGACAAGAAAAAAAATAAGGTATCAAATAGCTCCTGTAGAGCAGGGACCATTTCATTGTCTCTGTGCCCCAGCACCTAGCTCACTCCCTTCTGCCCCCTGTGGGCCCTTAATGTAGAATGCCCATTGATTGGTGGGTCGAGGAGATGGAAGAGAATGTAGAAATATAGAAAGAAGAAATGTCTCCCAGAGGAGGATAGGAAGGAACTTTGACCCTTGGAAGCCTCACAGAAATGGAGGGCAGGGCTTTTATGGGCCTTTCAATAAAACCCTGCAATTTGGGGTGAAAAGTATGGTCAAGTAGCCCCACTCTCAACCCAATGTGCTGAGAAAATAACACATGGAAGAAGCATAAGATAGAAAAACTAACTTGTCCCAGCTCTGGAGAACTAGCTCCCAACATCCCACAATTCCTTACAAAAGTGATGAAAAATTCTATTCTGAAGGACAAAGCCCCTACTTGTAGAGGGTCCCACATGATGAAAAGCCCCACATAGGGCAAAGGCTGTCATGGTTTGTCTTGAAAAGAAGTTCTCAGAGTCTGTCTCCAAGAAAGGATGGGAACGGCATCCAAGCAGCCATGCTTTTCCCATGACTCATAGCGGTAGCATCTAAGAAAAATAGAAAGATACAGAGATGGGTTGGTTCCTGAACTTCGAACAAAAGACTTAGGTGGACCAGAACACCATGCCACAAGACACCCTGGATTGTCTGCTAGGCAGCCAGTCCCTTTCAGTCTTGTACTTGCCTAATGAATGCTGTCAGTCACTCACTCAATCAACTTTTATTAAACATCTTCTGTGTACACGATCAGATTCCTCCATCTAAAGGAGACAAAGACTGCTTTCACAGGGACTGAGATGTTAGCAAAGCTAACTCATAGCAGGCTAGTGCGAGACTAGACAATTTGCCAGTTTATAAACTAGCCCCACAGAACTGGGGTGGTGGGGGACAGAACTCTGCAAGACTATTTATCACAGCCACCTATCGCCCATAGGAGAGATATTTGGAGTTTCCAAGGAGCAAGTGGAGAGAGCTGAGGGGGGAGTGTCTATGGTGAGAAAAGTGAGAATGAGACCATCAGGTGTACAGACTTTCTGATTCAGATGTAGACACTGAAAGTGTAAAGGAAACCACAAGGATTACTGCAGGGAAAGAGAATTAAACTAAGAGTTGGCTCTGTTCATGCCCAAACCTGCTCCTGGAACACAGAGGTTGCAGCTTGAGTGCACTGACAGCCAACCTGGAATGGTGGCCAACTCAGATGTAGAAACATGTTCAGCATCATTCAGGAGTCAGCCGATTCCAACTTCTGGCACCATTGAAAAGCAGAGAGATCAGTCAGGGACAAGAGAAGGATGCCTGTTAGATCAATCACTACACTGAGGCATGCCATGGTGTGTCCATCTTTTGAGGGTTCATGGCATATGAGCCCTTTGATCTCAGAGGCGACATGAATGAGACAGGAGACTCATGGGGTATGAAAAGAGCTCCAGCTTAGTAGGCTGTTATCATCAGTAATCTGAAGACATAGTTATAAATGATAATGTTTGTCTAGGTGGCAGTGGGAGGCATTGTTCTGTGAAAAATGCCTTGGAGGAAATTGCATTTCTATTGCTGTGCATGTAAATAACAACATGTTGAAAATGGTTTTTATTTTCCGTTATGTTCATCTGCTTCTGTTTTATGTTACATCCACGCTCTGGCACAGATTGTTAACTGTGATAGATGCTGGTACTTACCGTTCATTTGTGTTTCACATAATATGGACCTATGCATTTGATTGTCGCTGGCTAGTTTTGCTTATTAATTAGTTATCTCTTTTAATTTATTGCTTGAAATATACATCTATGTGTATATATACATGCAAACACCTCCATATATACATACACACATAGATTTACATCTGTGTGTACATGTACATATACTACACAATTGCATATATAAACAATGACATATATCCATCAGCCTACATGTGCATGTGCATGTGTGTAATATACTGTATATGTGCATTGTGCTATGTGTGCGTACATTTGCATGTAGTGTGCATAGGTGCGTGTGTGTGCACAGAGGGAAGAAAGGAAAACTCTACTTTCAAGGAGCAATGTATTCTCAGAGTGGAAACCAAGAGAAGTCAGTCACCAGCTTCAGCATCTCCATCATGACAGACTCTCCATCCCCCGCCCCACAACCCTTTCTCCTGCCCCATACTGCAACTGGCAAGACGTCATGTCTTTGTACACATCTTCATTGTCGGCGGTGGTGTTCAGTCATGTTCAACTCTTCATGACCCCATTTGAGGTTTTCTGGATAAGGAAACTGAGGCAAGTGGGTTAAGTGGCTTGCTCAGGATCACACACCTAGTGAGTATCTGAAGCTGAATTTGAATTCAGGTCTACCTTACTCCAGACGCAGTGTTTCTAATTCATTCCCATTTGCAAATTGCAGCTATATCCTAGGCAGAGAAGTGTTATTTATGTTTGAAAGGTATTCCTTTTGCCTTTCTATATATATGAAAATTAATTAATTATTTTAATCTTCACTAAGTACTTACAAGATTTTGGTCAAAGAAGAGGATTCAATTCTTGGGAGCTTGGGAGCAGACTGAGATCCAAGGAGATATAAAGAGACTTTTGGGGAAACTGGACAGGCACTGTCTGCCCTCCATAGCCCTACTCTAAGCACCCCCAAACAAAAAAAGGAGGAGGGGCTGCTGTAGCTTCAACTCCAGAACTCAGCTCAGCCCCAGGCAGGGAGGATTCAGAGTAAGACCCCAAGCCAGTACAGCACAGTACTTAGAACTATGTGTGTGTACAAACATACATGATCATAATGTATACATATATAGTACACATGTTCATATTGTGTATGCACATGTAACACATACATTATACACAAATATATTATAAAAATGTACACACGTCTTTATATATGCATGTATATATATATGTTACATTTATGTATGTATTATCGGTGGAACTGTGAAAGAATCCAGCCATTCTGGAGAGCAATTTGGAACTAAGCTCAAAAGTTATCAATCTGTGCATCCCCTCTGATGCAGGAGTGTTTCTACTGGGCTTATATCCCAAAAAATCCTAAAGGAGGCAAAGGGACCCACATGTGCAGAAATGTTTGTGGCAGCCCTTTTCATAGAGGCAAGAAACTAAAAAATGCGTGAATGTCCATCAATTGGAGAATGGCTAAATAAATTGTGATATATGAATGTGATAGAATATTATTGTTCTGCAAGAAAGGACCAAATGATTTCAGAGAAGTCTGGAGAAACTTACATGAACTGAATAAAGTGAGAAAAACCAGGAGATCATTATACATGGCAACAGCAAGATTATGTGATGATCAATTCTGATGCATGTGGCTCTCTTCAACGTTGAAATGATTCACATCAATTCCATTTTTTCAGTGATGAGGAGCGTCACCTACACCCAAAGAGAGGAGCTTGGGAGTGTGGGCACTGAGTGTGGATCACAACATAGCATTTTCACTCTTTCTTTTATTGTTTGCTTGCAGTTTTGTTTTCCTCTTCAAGTTTTTTTTTTCTTTCCACATTTTTTTTTCTTGTGCAGCAAGATAATTGTATGGATATGAATGCATATATTGGATTTAACATATATTTTAACATGAATTGGAATACTTGCCATCTAGGGAATGGGGTGGGGGGAAGGAGGGGAAAATTTGGAACAGAAGGTTTTGCAAGGGGCAGTGTTGAAAAATTACTCATGCATATGTTTGTAAATAAAAAGCTATAATAGAAATATAATATTTATGTATATACCCATCTAGGTTGGCCTCTTCTTTACAATCTACATGTTGGAGTTGCATGATGGGAGACTGCTGTGTGTGTGTGTGTGTGTGTGTGTGTGTGTGTGTGTGATCAACTTTTCCCCAAGTTCAGTTGTCTCCCAAGCTGAATGATTCCACACTTCTCATCTGAGACACAGAAAGGGTAAGGGTTTGGCAGCTCAGGGATTCATACAAAAATACCCCACATTCCAAACTTGTAGAGTCAGGAGGGAAAGTTATGACTATTTGTGACCTGAGTAGGAGCTGAGGGAGACTGTACCACATGATATAAATTGCCTGAGAAATTTTAGAAAAGGATAGGATGCATGGGATTTCATAAGCAATCTGGTGGGTGGATAGGGTGGAGTCACAGTGGGAGGAGGCTTTTCTTCCTTCCCTCCCCTTCTAGCCTTTATAAGATCCTGCTGTTGGGAGTTACAAGCTAGTTAGAGAGAGAGAGTTTAGAGATTATATTCCAGGATCTGGAACCTGGAAGAAATCCTGGGGCTTTTCAAGTTGTCTCCAGTCTGCCAGAATAGGATCAAGATTAGAGCATAGTTTCCCTGACATCCTGGATTATTCTCTCTTCCTAACCCTCATTACTTTCCTTTTCCTTGCCCAAGCTACTCAACATGTTTATGGCTCCTGCACTGGAGGACTTTATAAAGTGGATGGGAATTGCTGTCGTCCTTGCCATGCAGGTAGGTGAGAAAATTTCTTCCTCTGGGACAAATCATTCTCTTACTCTGGTACAGGCTGCCTCTCCCAAGCTCTCTTCCTTTCTTCATGTGTCCATTCAAATTCCAGAATCACAGAATCTCAGAGCTTAAACCATGAGGGGAGGCAGGGGGGTGTTCTCAGAGTTTAGAGGAGTGATGGAGGGTGCAATGAGAAGGCAAAAAATTTGATTTAGGCAAGTGTGTGTGTGTGTGTGTGTGTGTGTGTGTGTGTGTAATTATGTTAAACATTTCCACATTAGTCATGCTGTAAAAGAAAACCAACAAAGAATCAAACCAGAAAGATAAAGTTTAAAAAAAAAAAGTGTGCTTCAGTGTGAATTCAGATTGCATCAGTTCTTTCTCTGGGGAGAGAGAACATTTTTTATCATAAGTCCTTAACAGTTGTAGCTAAAAATAGCTAAGTCATTCTCAGTTAATCATTTTACATTATTCTTGTTACTGTGTACAATGTTTTCATTTTGTATCAATTCACGTAAGTTTTTCCAGATTTTTCTGGGGGTAATCCTGCTCATCATTTCTTTCTTTCTTTCTTTTTTTTTTTTTAACTTAATTCATTAAAAAAACAGAATAAGAAAAAAGAAAAATAGAGAAAAAATACAAAATAAAAGAAAACATTGTCATGTGCCCAGAAGAACATAAGAGAGAATTAAAAATATATAATAACAGATTATTAAATCAAATATATACATACACACATACACACACATATATAATTAGAAGAAGAAATTATATTCATGAGTGTCCATCTTTTATTTACTTCCTTATGAATTGTTCTTTTGTTTTCTTTTTTACTTTATTCTTTTTTACCCTTTTCATCCCTCCCCATCATTCCCAAGCAGTGTATAGTTAAGAAAGGATATCTTTATGTTTATACAAACACACACACACACACACACACACACACACACATCTCATCTCCTCCTCCCACACACACCATATACATCCCTGGTGACTCATTGCTTTAATTCTGCTCCTAACTCCCCCTCACCCCCATGGATTCCTCTCTTGTCTTCTTTCCATACCCATTTCTTTCTGGTCCACTCATCCCTCCCCCCTTATTATTTCATAGATTTTTGAGGGTACCATTGACAAGGAAACTCCAAAACTCTGAAAAATCCTTAAAGGAGGAAACCTCCTTGGAATCTGCCTCAGGGAGGGAACTCCACCCTAAGCACAAACAGTGCTCAGTCTAGAAACCCATTGAATTCAATTCAAATTCTAACCCTGGCTGAAATCCAGCCAGGAGCCAACCTGGGACTCCACCCACAGTCCTCTTTAGCTAAATCTCTCATTATAGAAGAACCAAGCTGGAGCCCTCTCTTGCAGAGGTCCCAAACATGGTAGCCTTATGCCTGGCATGCCAAAGGATCTCTGCCCACTGGAACCTGGTTCTG
This sequence comes from Sminthopsis crassicaudata, assembly GCF_048593235.1. Lineage (NCBI taxonomy): Eukaryota > Metazoa > Chordata > Mammalia > Dasyuromorphia > Dasyuridae > Sminthopsis > Sminthopsis crassicaudata. The sequence goes on along the minus strand of NC_133619.1, from coordinate 632,585,235 downwards.
GTGCCCTTTTATCTCTACCTTCAACTTTACTAACTATACTCTGCTTCCATAATAAACCTTTTTATCAATCTAGGTTTTCCTTTAAAGGGGACTCTTGCACCACTACGAGACCTCATTTAACTCTCTATCCTTGTGCCTAATCCAAAGGGGCTGCCCAGGAGCTCTATTTAACTCCCTGTACCCCAAACCTGCCACAAGACCTCAATTAAACCTAATTTCATTTAGGTACCCCTGGTATATATGTAGTGTTGCCTATTTAACTCATTCCTGATGTGAGTAGGTAAGAGTGCACCTCCTCCCTCTACTGCCTCTGTGTCTCTTATTCCTCTGCACCTCATTTTTTACCTTAACTCTGCCCCAGTCTTTGTTTGGAATTGCCCAGTTGTTGATGTCAATCTTAAACATATGGTATAAATTTCCCATGTTAAACAAAGAAAACAAAACAAAACAAAAACAAAAAACATGAACAATTGTGCATGTTGAGTTCCTTGAAACTGATCTTTGATATTGCCTTTTACATATTAAATTTTCTATTGAGATCAGGCTTGGTTGATAGAAAGTCCTGAAGATCTTCAAGTTCAAGGAATGTTCATTTTTTCTTGTCCAATATTATAAATAAATTTGGTAGTTACAATATTTTTGGCTGCAGTTCTAGTTCTTTTGATTGCCAGTAGATATGATTTCAGGACCTGTGGCCTTTCATTGTGGCTGCTGTGAAGTCTTCTACAATTCTAATTGTGGCTCCAGAGTATCTGAATTGTTTTCTTCTTGTTTCTTGCAAGATTTTCTCTTTGATCTGTGGGTTTCAAAATTGGCAATAATGTTCCTATATGTTTTCCACAAAGAATTTCATTGAGGTGGTGATCAGTGATTTTTTTTTCCTATTTTCCTTTCATGTTCTCTCACTCCAGGACAATTTTCTTGGATTATTTTTTGCATTGTTGTATCAAGGTTTTCTTTTTGGTCACAAGTTTCTGGCAGTCCAATTAATCTTATAATTTCTCTCCTTCCTCCATTCTCCAGATCTCTTATTATTTTTATAAGATGTTTCATATTCTATTTTTTCATTCTTTAGAATCTGTTTTGTTATTTCTTGGTCTCTCATAGCTTCACTGGCTTCTCCTTGTTCAATTCTAATTTTCAAAGAGTTATTTTCATCTTTGAGACTCTGTAGCTCCTTTTCTAGTTGATTAACTTTTATTCTATAATCTTGTTTTTCTTGGATTGTTTTTTCTCAATATCTCTCATTTGTTTTTTTAATTCTTTTTTGAGTTCTTTTTTAAATTCTCTCTGGGTAGGGAGGCATTTCATGTTACTCTTTGAGGTAGAAGAAGCTGCTAATCATTTCTTAAAACACAATAATACTCCATCACAATTATGTACTACAACTTGTTCAGCAATTACTGACTTGATGATCATCACTTCAGTTTCCATTTATTTGCACCAGAAAAGAGCAGCTATAAATATTTTTTAATATATAGATCCTTTGACTTTGGAGGGGGTTAATTTTTTTATTTTAAACTCAATTTCAAAATAATAAGAAAAAATTACCATATACAGAGCAGACCATATGAAAGGATTGATTATAAAAAAATAAATTTTGGGAGGAGGATTCTGGGAAGATGGCAGAGTAAGATGATAAAATTCAAGCTCTACAGATTTTCCCCACAAATAGAACAAGTTTGAACCTCAGGGAGAACATAGACTGGTGAAAAATCAAGAAGAGTTGGGATAGAACAGGGGTTCGATCAATACAGCCTAAAAGGGTACAAAGAAAGACACAGGACTAGGGATTAACCCCACTGAAGTGCAAATATCTCCAGCTATCCCCATTGAAAATATCAAGTAGAAAGCTACTAAGAGGGTTCCCTAGGTGTGTCTGGGACCTCCTCAGGAACCATGGACTTTCACCTCCTGAACTGCTTGTGGAGTCTGAGTCTGGAAAGACTGGATGAAGCTCAGCTGATCAGGAACATCAGGCCCAGATGTGCCACAGAGATGTGGCCCTGGGCAAGAAGCAGCTAGCACTCAGTGTGTGCAGAGGCAGTAAGGCAGGGTGCTGCTGGATATGGGCACTTGCTGGACAGTGGAGCTCTTGGTTTGGGGTTCCTGGTCAGAGGGTAGAGAGATGACTCCCCTCACCCTAGTATTAGAGGTGTTTACAATAATGCATCTTATTTTAAAAAGAATGAATTGCCAAAATAGAAAGAACCCCCCCCCCATAGAAATTTACTATGGGAAGAGGGAAGACTGACATATCTTCAGGACACTGAAGGAAAAAAGAACTTCTTCTGTCCCAAAGAGTAACTTAAAAATGGCTCCCTAAACAGTGAGAATTTATAGAACACAAGAAATAACAAAACAAATTCTAAAGAATTCTTTTATTTTTTTTAGTATATGTGCTACCAAAACAAGCACCCCCTTTATTTCCTTTAGCTATCGACCCATCATATTCTAATCAGATTTATGCCTTGTGTCTATCTATATTCCTTCTAATAGCACAAGTACTGAGAAACTTCAGAGTTACACATATCATCATGCCATGAAGGAATGTAAGCAGTTTAACCTTATTTGGTCCTTTAAGATGACCCTTTCCTATTTACTTTTTTATGTCTTTCTTCAATCTTACATGAAAATCAATTTTTTTTTTCTTGTTAGTTTTGATCTTTTTACCAGGAATGCTAAAAAGTCCCCTATTTCATTCAATATCCATTTTTCTCTCTGAATAATTATACTCAGTTTTTCTGAGTGAATGATTCTTGATTGTAATCCTAGTGCTTTTGTCCTCCAGAATATCTTATTTAATATAGGAGCTGCTAAATTTTGTGTTATCCTAATTGTAGCTCTGGCTGCTTACAATATTTTCTCCTTGGCCTTGGAGATCTGGAATATTACTCTATATTCTGTATTATTGTTTTATTTTTTCTGGCTTCACATATATGTTAGCTTTTTAAATATATGTTTCTTTATGAATCTTGTTGGAAGAGAAAAATCAGAACAAAAGGGAAAAACCATGAGAGAGAAAAAAAGAAAAAAAAAGAAGTGAACATAGCATGTGCAAATTCAGTCTCCATAGTTCTGGATACAGATGGTTCTGCTTAATTCACTCAGCATCAGTTCATGTAAATCTTTTCAGGCCTTTCTAAAATCAGCTTGTTCATCATTTTTTATAGAAAAGTAATATCCCATTTTCTTCATATACTACAGCTTATTCAGCCATTCCCCAATTGATGGGCATCGACTCATTTTCTAGTACCTTGCTACCACAAAAAGAACTACTACACACATTTTTGCATATGTGGGATCTTCTTCCCTCCTTTATAATTTATTTCCTTGAGATAATGGCACTGCTGGGTCAAAGGATGTGCTCTGTTCCTTTGGGCACTGTTCCAAATTGCTCTCCAGAATGATTGGGTCATTTCTACCATAATATTCTGGGAATTGTCATTTTGGGATCTGTTAAAGGAGGTGATTGGTGCTTTCTGTCCATTTTTATTTTATCCCCAGTTCTAGAATATCAGCGGTGTTTCCCTTGATAATTTCTTGAAAGCGGTATTTACTCATTTTATTCTCTCAGCAGCCATACAATGCAGGCCCTATTGTCCTCTCCATTATTTAATTATGAGACAGACAGAAATTTTGTAACTTCCCTGTTTTTCCACAATAAATATCTAGGCCTGGATTTGAACTCAGATCTTCATGAATTCAAGCCTGGTGTTCTATCTACTGCAACCACCTAGCTTTGTTATTTCATCTAACTTCTCACACTTTTCTATTCCAATGAAATTGGCCACCTGGCTGCCTTGGACATTGATGCCATTCCCAAATCTCTGCATTTTTTGCATTATCAGAAATCTTTTTTGTTTGGAATTCTCCCCATCACTCTTATGTAATTCCTAAATCCCTTCAATGTATAACCCTGACACCACCTTCTCCATAAGGTCTTTTTCTGATTCTCTCTCCCCTTCAAAAAAATTATTTATCTTTAACATAATTTATTAAATTCTGAGTTCCAAATTATTTTCCTCTCTCAACCCAGCCCCCATCCCATGAAATGGTAGGCATTATGGACTTATTTACATATGTGAAGTCATATAAAATATTCCTATACTAGTCATGTTGCAAAAAAAAGAAAAGTGAAAAACACTATTTTTATTTTGCACTCAGAATTCATCTGATTTCCTCTCTTTCTGTGGGCATGTGTCTCTCTCCTTCCTCCTCCTTCTCCCTTTCTTTGTTTCTCTCTCTGCCTCTTTGTGTGTGCATGTCTGTCTTTCTCTGTCTCTGTCTGTCTCTGACTTTCTGTCTCTTTCTCTCTGTCTTGGTCTCTGTCTCTCTCTGTCTTTGAGATCCCTTCCAGTTTTGACAGTCTGAGTTTAAATTGAGGGATGGATGTGCACTCCTCCTAATTTTTATAATAAACCATCCTAAGTTTCATAGGGCGCTTCCTGAACCTGGTCTAGGCTGCTCATATGGTGTTATCAAGGGGAAATGAGATTGGAGAGCAGGGGTTTCTGCAAGGAGGTGTTTTTTAATACTAACTCTTTGTTATCATTAGGTTACAAGCGAAATGGGACATGTAACATAATGGAAGGCACCTTCTGTGTACTTTGTGACCCTGGGCCCTACACCACACATAAGCATGTCCTGAAGAAGAGTCTCCCATGTAAAGTCTGTGTCTCTGGTGAGAAATTCTTCAGGGGCCTTAGGGTCAACTAGGACCCTGGATCTAACTCAGAGTTTGTCCTATGATGGGTACTATAGCTTCCCTGGGAAAGGGAGAGCTGGGTTCTGAGGAAGTTAAAAGTCTTGGATTTACCAGACAAGATGGGATAGGAAGGATGTCTACAGCCCAATGAGCAGGAGCTAGACCAGGAATAGGCAATGCGAGCCTGGGGCCCATCTCCTTGGTTCCCAGAGTTTAAGCTTCTGCTGCCAGTCCTTTGTCTTCTCTGCCTCTGCCAGCTTTTTGAGGTCCTCCTGAATGTGTCTTGGTTTCTGTGGGGGAGGCAGGAGGACCGCCACCATGATCTCTGTCTTCCAGTTCTGATTCTGGCTGAGTTTGTTCCAGCTTATATCCTCTCTAATCAAAGGTGTGAATCTTGTAGAACTATAATAAGTACTAAGTACATATACTGAACTAGAGAACCATTAAGCACCCTGCTAAGTAACTATTGTCTCTATCAATTCCACTGACTTAGTACCTTGTAAGAATCCTTTGTTTCAAGTTCAGAGTTCCTTCCCATAATATAAGTCCAGTAGGTATGCAAATGCTTTGATAACTTTTTGAACATAGTTCCCAATCACTCCCCAAAATGGCTGGGGATGTATTCACAACTCCACCAACAATGTATCAGTGTCCCAGTTTTCCCACATCCCCTCTAACAGGGAATGGAAAATTGCAACAACAACAAAACAAAAAAGCAGGAGTTTTAATGTGAAGCAATCTCCATATTAGTCAATAGTGTATTATGGTAGCTGAGAAAACAAATTCAACCTTAACCTGCCTTGAAAGATTTATCTTCAAGGCATAAAGAAGTAAGAGTGCTGAAAGGGTGAAGCCAAGATGGTGGAGAGAAACCGGGAAGGTGCCTGATCTCTCCCCAGTTACCCTTCCATTGAAACCTCTAAATGTATTCTAAAGTGACAAACTCAGAAAAAGATGTAGTGAGACAATGTTCCATTTTAAGATAAGTCAGAAGGACTTTGAGAAAGGACTGGGTCACTTAAGTAAAAGGGGAGTGAGTTCCAATGCAAGCAGTATGGAGGAAGCCACCAATAGATTTTAGTGTCACTTTAGGTTCAATGGTTACCCAAATTTATTTACTTCTTAAAAGGCTGACTTTACTCCAATAATAATGAAAGACTTAGGAGGGTACATAAGTAGTTAATTCCAAAATGGCACATATCAAATAAAATGTTCAAAAGAAAATATGTCTGTACCATGGGACACACAATACAAACAGATGTTATTTCCACCTTAGTATTTTAAAGTTGAATAAATTTCCATTGAGGCAACACAAACTATTTCTTAAGTTACATACCCTTAAAAAACTGATTACATTAAAATTCTCTGTTCTAAAACACATTGAAGATGTTTCTGATTTAGTTTCAATACCCAATAGAATAATAACACCTAGGTCCCACAAGTAGTTGTATAGATACCCAATTAATCTAGCATGATTTTAAAACAATTAAGGACTTTTTTAGTGTGTGTGTGTGTGTGTGTGTATGTGTGTGTATATATAAACATATATACACACACAAATATATATATATGTATAGATACATATATACATATAAATAAATATGACTTTTAAAGATATAAAATACTGAAATTTTGAGAAGGAAAATCAAGAGTTGTAAATTATCATTTGTTACTTTTAAATTTTTCCTTATTATACAAGTTTCTTTTGTTTGTGTTTGCTTTGCATCATGGCTAATATAGAAACATTCTGCATTAGTGCAGGTATTATTGCCCTCAGATAGCTTGCTTTGTGAAAGAGGGTAAAGGGACGGAATTTAGAACTCAAAGTTTTTTTTTTTAATGTGAAAAATTGTTTCTGCATGTAATTGAGAAAAAATAAAAACAAATTTTAAGTCCTCTTTTATTAAGTATTAGTTTTCTGCCTATAAATTATGCTCATTTTTTGAGTAGATTATTCTAGGTTTTAATCCTACTTACTTTGTTTTACAGAATATCATAATCAAAACTCTATATCCCTTCATTGTGTGATGTCTTGTGTGATCTTGATCTGGAAGGTCTCAATTTGGGCTATAAAAGTCCTGAAAGTTTTCATTTTGGTGCCTTTCAGGAGGTGATCAGTGGATTATTTCCATTTCAACTTTGCCCTCTGTTTCTAAAATACCTGAGTAGTTTTCCTTTATAACTTCTTGAAATGTGATGTCTGGGATCTTTTGTTGATGATGGCTTTTAGGTCAATAAATCCTAAATACTCTTCAGTTTATTTTACAGGTCAGGTTTTTTTCTTTGAGGTATTTTACATTTCCTTCTATATCTTCATTTATCTGACATTTTCTTGTTTCTTGATGTTTCTTGGAGTCATTAGCTTCTAATAGACCAATTCTAATTTTTAATGAGTTACTTTCATCTATCCCATTTTATGCATCTTTTGTCATTTGGAAAATTCTGATTTTTAATGAGTTTTTTATTTCATTTTTTGTGGCTTTTACAAAATGGTGAATTATCACTTTAGAATTTTCTTGCATTACTCTCATTTTTCTCTAAATTTTATTCTAGGCTCTGATTATTAAAAACATTGTTTTGATTTTTCTTTAGCTCTTATAGGAATTTTTGTTGGGTTTTACATTTTTGGGCTTTACTGATATTTAAAAATCATTACTTTCCTCTGAGCCTTGAGCTTCTTCCATAGTCCCCACAGTATCTTTTGATGGTTAAGTACTCTTTTCATTTGTCCAATATCTCCACCCTATTTTCACTTTAGACTTTATGTTAGAACTGGGTTGTACTCACCATTGAAGGGAGGTGGAGTGGAGGAGCAATAGTGTGGATAACTGTTTTATTGGATTTTCAGATTTTTATATTCTACTGCTTTCCAAGGTAGGTCTGGAGGTCTGGAGGTTTTTGGTGCTTCCAAAGTGGTATGATGCAGAAAGAGTTAGGTCACTGCCTTCTTAGTCTTTGGTCTGGTCCTTACCCAGGTAGGGATTCAGCTCCTTTGCCATTACAAAATATTCCTCTCCATCTTCAAAAGATAAATCAAAACTGGAAAATGGGAGATGAAACTTCCAAATAGCACTGATCCTGGCTCTAGTGCTAGCACAAAATACTCTTGCAAATTATTTAAAGAAAATAAATAGGCTTAATTTTGAGTGATTTGAAATAGATAAAAAGTTATAACCTGAACCCTTCAGAAAAGTATAATCTCTAGTAGATGGTTTTCCAGTAGTGTGATTCCTGTTACATTCCTGTTGGGCTTTGGCTGAATCCCTTGAGCATTGCCAAAATAGCTGGATGAATATCTTTCCAGCATAAAAGAGGTTAATTTTGAGACAAAAATGTCTCTAAAAATGTCTTAACCTGATAAAATCGGTGTTACCCTACAATGAGGAACTTCTGCTGAGTGAGTTGTCTATCAAGTATAAAACCAAAACTAGACTGTGATTATAACTAAGATTGCCTAAAAAACTTTTCAAAAATGGTAGGAACTGTGCATTTGTAAGTATAAAAGAACCAAAAAAAGGTTTGGCAGAGAGATCAAGGAGATAGAAGAAAGAAAGTTGTATAAGGAAATAGGAAAAGTTAAGGATGCATGGATGGGTAAAGAAAGTTGGAGTTTTCACTTGAGAGGTAATTCAGGGTTTGAAAGTAAAGGGTTTTAGAGTTTTGAAAAGGAAGTTTCAGAGAGCATCTTACCTCACAGAAATAGAAAATATTTAGGAATATTCTTAAGCAATGCACCTTTGATAGTTGCTGCTTCCTTATTCTATCAGTATAAGACTACAAAATACATTTCATAAAATGCATGTTGAGTAATTGATTGATAGAGAAAGCACCATTTCTGTGCTCTGGTTTCAATAATTAAACTAAAGGATTAGTAATTTAGAAAATGTAAAGGAATTGGTTTGGCTCTTTGGGTAACTCAAACAAACAAAAAAGCAGTAATGGGAAGTTGGGAGTGTCATCATGAATCGCTTTAATATGAACAACTAAAAATAATTAAACCTTGTACAAACTGAAGTCTAGTTATTGCCACTAGTCATAAATTAAAATTAACTGCCTTAGAGATATTGTAATGGTAGTAAATTTAAAAACCCAATCAGTCTTTGCATGTATAAAGAGAGAAATGCTTAGTATAAATACTTGAATTCAGATAGCACTATTCTAGGGAGAAATAACAGAACAAAACTTTTTAACAGCTTTCCAACTAGGCAAATTTTTCATAGCAAAGTTTTAAAACTGAAAGTGACTGCAACTATGCATGAGCTGGGAATGTGGATCAGAAAACACAGAAAACATGACTTGATTATACAAAAGAACAATTAAAGACTAACATCTATTTTAAGATACTATATAATAAGATCTTCTGTGAAGCAGACTAACCCGAGTACATATAGATTTTGAGCTAATAAGATGTACAGTTTTAAATTTTACCTTCTGATAGACTTGTATAACACTGCAAAACTTGGGAGATTCTGTATAATTCATAAAAGTCTTCGGGGCAACTAGGTGGCACAATGGATAGAGCACCAGCCGTGAAGTCAGGATGACCTGAGTTCAAATCTGGCCTCAGACACTTAACATTTCCTAGCCGTGTGACCTTGGGCAAGTCAGTTAACCCTAATTGCCTCAGCCAAAAAAAAAAAAAGAAGTTAAAGTCTAACAAAAGATGAAGGGAACATTTTAAATTTGCTTCTTAAACCTATAAAGGGTATGGGGGTAGGGAAGGGAAAATCATAAGTCCTAAATCTTTAATGGGCATTGTTTATTATTTTATTTATATTTATATATTTATATTTACATTTATATTATTTATTATTATTTTAAAATAAGTATGTTGAATGTTTTTATCCTGCTAATCTGTATGTGGCTTAAATTATGTTCAAGTTATTTTATTATGCAAAGTATAAATAAAATCAATAAAATAATTTTTGCATTCCTTAAACAAAAAAGAGTCATGAATATTTCTATTTACCACCCAGGGTTGTTGGGAGAAATACAGATAGGAAATGCTTAACCCAGTGCCTGAGTTGTATAAAGGATGAGGACTGTTCAGACCTGGTAGAAATACAATTAAGCAAGATGCTATCCCATTTATATATACCTTTTCTAAGTGGCGTGGAATATGAACTCAATTGGGGGAATATGGGTTAAACGTAATAAAGTATTAATGTGTTTAAACAACTTTCAAGAAATAGAAATACAGAACCAGGCTGGCACATCTTGGGCACTGCATGAACTATCATGATTAGCATGGAAATGCCAGGGGCAATGAGATAAATTACTTTCTATGATTTGATAAGTTTTAAAGGTATTTAACTAAATTACAATCACGTGCTTGGTGATGTTTTCAATGCAAGAAGCTTCAGAGAAGCTGTTGAAGTAAATTTCTTCCTCTTTTCAATGTGAATATTATTACATTATAATTGTATCTATGATTATTGGAGTATATTTAAAAATCACTAGACAATGATAATAGTAAATGCCATAGTGTTGAGAGAAAAGCAGGGTAAAATCCTCTTAGGGACATCTTTGTCTGTGAGGTTCCTTGGAATGAGCCTTGCTGATGGGAAGGTAGGGGATATTCAGGAAAGACTAGTTCCTCCGGGGTGAGGTGAGCCCTTTCCAGGGCTGGTTTCCACCTCTGGTGCCCAACGGATCTCCCTAACTCCCACCCATGACTAGAATTAGTGAAATGTTGCTGTTGGAGGAAGAGTTTTTGGAGACTTCAGTTTCCTGTTATGTTGAGCCTTGAATCCAGGTGTAAGTGTCCTGACCCTGCATAAGGCTTGTGGTTCATCATTCAAGAGAAATGCCAGGTATCCTGTGGTGTGAGGATTGCCACAGGTGGATGTCTGCCCCTTTCTGGGTTTGCATCGTCCATGGAGGAGTGCCCTCTCTGCATTTAGACTGTAACAATCTATAGAAAGACTTTAGTCTTTCTGGGGATCAGAGTGGGGGGGGATGAGAGGAGTAGTTCATCTTGGACCCCTATTCCATTCCAATCAATATGAATCAGTTTGATAGAATTATAACATATCACACTTTTCCACATAAGGCCCCAGAGTTTTGGTTAACTAAAGGCTCTCCACCCTTGTTTTGTCTTGTGTTGTCATGGTGACCAAGCCCAGCATGGCAGAGACCACAATGGCATAGAAAGTTCCTCCAAAACATGTTGTGTCTCCAGACCAACCACTTGTGGGAAAAGAGCAGACAACCATCTTATGAGCCCAGACTGTAACCTCTCACCTAAGGAGAGGTCTTATGTGGAGATACTCCTTGCAAAACCACCTTGTGACCTACTGACTCATTGCTTGTTTTAGCTTCTACGTCACATGTCAATTGATGGAATTAATCTACATTTGGTATGGCTATTCTGGAAGGACTGACATCTAGCCCTTTAAAAATAGGGCCTAGAAGGAGGAGGCATCTCAGTGAGGAGGAGCTGAGGTCCACTTCATTGTAGGGGACCACGGACCTCTCAATAAAGTGCCATTGGCTCAGACCTTTGCCTCAATCCTCCTGTAGGTGGGATGGTTTTAATCCCACCAACCTTAAGGCACTTCCCAGGGTGAGGTGAGAGGTTTAAGTGATGACAATTCTAGAAGGGAGCACAGTGCACAGAGGCAGATGGCTGTGGGACTGTGGCCCACTTCCTTCCCTTTCTAAGTTTCATAGCATCCCAGAGCAGTTGGAGATTTGCACAAAGGGGTTGGGAGGCCCTTAGTTAGATCTCTTCCTTTTTCAGAGAAGCAACCTGAGGCCGAGAGCCAATGGGTGGCAGCTAGATAGAGCAGTTGAGAGAGCCCCAAGTCTGGAATCAGAAAGACCTGAGGTCAGATCCTCACTTACTAGCTGTGTGACTCTAGGCAAGTCATTTCACATTGTTTGCCTCAGTTTCCTTATGTGTAAAATGAGCTGGAGAAGGAAATGGCAAACCACTCTAATGTCTTTGCTAAGAAATCCCTTTGTGACCCCACAAAGAATTAGAAAGAACTAGAAAACTTTTACAACAACAAAATATGCCAGGGGATGTGCTGAATTCAGGGATACAAGCACCCTCAGTGCTGCCCTCAAAGATCTCACATTCTAAGGAGGGAGAGCATGGGCACACTACCATGGCTATACAAGATGGTGGAGAATGAGAGGTTCTCTCAGGGGGAAGGCATCAGCATTAAGAGACACAAGGAAAGATGTCTCTCAGAAAGTGGAATCTAAGCTGCCTTAACTGAAGGTAGAGGGGAGCCTCAGGTGAAAGGCACTAGTGGTGTTCCCTGCTGGAACAGAAGATCCATGAGAGCAGGTAGTGTTTTATTCTTTGTTCTTGTAACCCTGGAAGCCCACACAGTGAGTGACCCATAAGAAGTACTTAATAAGTGCACGATGATTGATTGATTGCTCAGAGTCTCACAGACAATATCAGAGACAGTGCATGAATCCAGGTCTTTTTGACTCTGAGCTCAGAGCTCTGTCTGCTGCACCCTCTATAGATCTTCCTGTAGTTCTATTTCTCCTTTCATTGGGTCTCTGAAAAGCTTGTCTCTTCTGCTTCCTGACCCCCATCTTCTTTACATTTCAGCTTTCAACACAACTAGAACGGTGAGGAGCTTTTGGCAAATTCTCAGACTGATCAGTTGCTTCCTGCTCTGACATCTTTCTGCTACTGTTGCTGAGCTTTCCAGCTGAGAACGTCACTTCCAGCCATCTTTGGTCTAAACCACAACCCTGAAAGGATCAGCTGGCCCGGTGATCTCTAAATCTGTCTTTCCATTAAATAGGAGCCCCCTTTCATTAAAAAGCACAAAAATTTCAGACACCATATTTAGGAAGGAAATTGATAGAAGAGGAAGGTGGCCAGGCTGGGGATTCCTACCACATGAGAACTGAAGCAAGATCCGGGCCTGTTTAGTCTGGAGAAGGAGGGAGCAAAGGGGACGCAGGAGTGATGACTTCAGGTTGTTATTTAGAAAATTAGTCTTGTTCTGTTTAGCTCCCAGGTAGACGAAGCCCCACCAGAAGGTCATCTGAGATTGGGCTTGAAGTCAGGAAATTTCCTCAGCCTTGGAGCTGCTGTCAGGGAGAAACTCCCTCAGGAGGGAGCTGGCTCTCCTTGGCTGCAGGTCCTTTAGAGGCTGGAGAACTGAGTCCTGGGGAGTCAAGGGAGAGCATTCTGGTTCAGGTTTGGGTTGGGGGAATTGGCCCCAGGGTCCCTTCTCCTCTGATTCTATGTGTTAGAGAAAAGCCACGGGATGTCCTGAGAGTGAGGAGTTGTGTGTGATGCTGTGCTCTGGTCCTGGATAAATCATTGTCTTTTTCTCAGTTTCAGAATTCTGTTACATATAAGTGATTTATAAGATATAAGGGCTGGATCAATAATTACAGTTATCCTATTTCTAGCCATATGAAAAGATGCTCCAAGTCATTATTAATCAAAGAAATGCAAATTAAGATAACTCTGAGATACCACTACACACCTGTCAGATTGGCTAGAATGACAGGGGAAGATAATGATGAATGTTGGAGGGCATGTGGGAAAACTGGGATATTGTTGGTGGAACTGTGAATACATCCAGCCATTCTGGAGAGCAATCTGGAATTATGCCCCCAAAGTTATCAAACTGTGCATACCCTTTGATCCAGCAGTGCTACTACTGGGCTTATATCCCAAAGAGATATTAAAGGAAGGAAATGGTCCTGTGTGTGCCAAAATGTTTGTAGCAGCTCTTTTCGTAGTGGCCAGAAACTGGAAGCTGATCGGACGCCCATCCATTGGAGAATGGCTGAATAAATTGTGGTATATGAATGTTAGGGAATATTATTTTTCTGTAAGAAATGACCAGCAGGATGATTTCAGAAAGGCCTGGAGAGACTGACAGGAACTAATGCTGAGTGAAGTGAATAGAACCAGAAGAACTTGTATATGGCAACAAGATTATGTGATGATCAATTCTGATGGACGTGGCTCTTTTCAGCAATGGGATGAACCAGATTAGTTCTAATAGAGCAGTAATGAACTGAACCAGCCACACCCAGCAAAAGAACTCTGGGAGATGATTATGAATCACTACATAGAATTCCCAATGCCCCTATTTTTTAGTTTGCTTGCATTTTTGATTTCCTTCTCAGGTTATTTTTACCTTATTTCCAAGTCCGATTCTTTTTGAACAGCAAAATAACTGTTTGGACATGTATACATATATTGTCTTTAACTTATACTTTAACATATTTAACATGTATTGGTCAACCTGCCATCTGGGGAAGGGGGGAAGGAGGCAAAAAGTTGGAACAAAAGGTTTCGCAATTGTCAATGCTGAAAAATTACCTATGCATATAACAATAAAAAAAATTACAGTTATCCCTTCTACATTGCTGGGCTTAGAGCCCCCTGTGAACTGGAAAATCGGCTGTATCACAGCAGTCTGAATTGTTATGGTTTTCAAAGATGAAATATGTTTGTGTTATAGAATATTTTACATGCATTTTATGTATTTTTGAGTTTTTCATTTTTTTTTCTATCATCTGTAGGCATTCACATGTAATCTGTGGCTTCTGTAAAACTCCAACCAAATTCCCATTTAATTTCTTACAGTGACTCACAATAGGTCAAAACTACTATTTTAAAAGTTATTATTGCAAAGGATAAGTGTGGCTAAATACACACACGCACAGAGACATATACAAATATACTTTAAAAATATAGAACAGCCTCAAGCTGAATTCCTTTTTGTTTCCCTATCTATATTTTCCAGTGATTCAGGTCAAAGATGTAAACAGATTCCTTTAGGTCAATGAGTAAGTTACCAATATGCCTGTGCAGGAGAATAGTCCATCTTCACATTAAAAAAAAAAAAAAAAAAAAGTGTTCTGCTCTTAATTCTTACTGGAATCTTATCTTCTTAATGGAGGAATGAATAATGCTAAATATCAAAATTGGGTCCTAATTTTTTTTATACCTGACTATATATATATATATATATATATATATGTATATATATATATATATATATATATATACACACACATATATATACATATATATGTTGTAGGAAAAATTATATGATTATTTTCATAATTGTCAATATGATATGTGTGACAAAGAGATTAATAATCTACTTTTTTTCAGTGTTAAAACCATTTTCCCAGCAGGTTGTCAGAATCAGAGTCTCACAAAGCAGGTTGAAAGCTTGAAATTATCAGTTAGTTCTTGACCAGTGCTCTCCTGTGTATATTAAGAGAAGTGAATCAGACTGTAGAACCTGATTTGATCACTGAGTTCTGGTCCTCCACCTGGTATGACTTAACAGTTGTCCCCACAGGATTGCAAAACAGTGTTCTCCACCCATGTGTCTGGACTCATGGGCTTGTCAGTGGGAAAGCACCCAGGCCCCTCCCTTTCATGATTCATGTCTTTTGTATAAATTGCAGAGGACTCCTGTGATACAAACTGTGAGGGATGGGTGCTAGACCCCCTCCCCCAAATTAACTCATCAGAGACATCTTCAGGTACAAAGAGAAAGCATTTAGTTAGTCCTTGTAGGGAGAGCACACCTGGGAGGCATCTCAGCTCCCACCATGTGTTTGACCTGACCAACAGGAAGTAGAACACCCAGTTAAATAGGAAAAGACCCAAGTCCTTTCATTAAATAGACTAAAAGGATATAACATCCTTGACCAATGGTCACCAATGTTGTCTGCTTCCCACAGGTCCCATCGCTTCCTGTAACTTCCTGAGTGTCTGACCTTTAGGGTCTGTGACTCCCTGCAACCCAAGGTCCAAGACCTGATCTTCTGACTCTGGGAATAGGAATCATGTGACTTAGTCTCAAACTGAGAAAACGTCATCCAAACAGTCCCATTCACAAATGCATACAAACTCAGAAAGTATTTACTTAAGTCGTGATCTCCAAAAATCTGTCTCTAGTTCAGTTTTATGTAAATCCAGCTGTTTACATTTTAGAGACCAGATAATAAAATTCTATTTAAAATATCAATCTTACAACTGGCCAAACTAAAACTGTGAATTCCCTAGTCTAAAAGGTTCCAAAATCGATTTCCTAATAATAGAGACATGAGCTTTGAGTTAACTTTCATTATCTGACCTGGTTATTGGGAAAGACAATTTAAAATCATGTTAAGAGCAATGTTGCAGAAAACTTTGTAGGCAAACTTACCAGTGACCTGAACCAAAGAATTCTTCTGATACTGCACCCAAAGCCAAGAGCTGCAGAACATGTTGTCCTGAGAATCGGCAACTGCGTGAGAGGAGACTTCTAGACCCAAAAGGGATCATTTTGTTGTGCTGTTTGAGGAGCACAGGAAAGAAGACATTCTGGTTGCAATCTATCACTGATTTTAGGCTAGTTCTAAAATGGAAATTAGAAAGGATATGTGATGACCGAGTTAGCACCCTGGATACCTTAGAATCAGCCAGAGTCAGGAGAAGCAAAAGTCCTTGGTTTTTATTCTTGCTCTTAAGAGGTAGGAGTGAATTGGATGGACGCAGAATCTCCACGACCTTCCTTCTTCATCTCTAGCCCAGTAGTGACTCTGGCTTGTCTTATTCCACCCCCTAGTTCCTCCTACAATTCTCTGTACAGCAATTATCGAACCAGCACAGGAGAATGGGAAGGCCATTTTCCAAGCATATTCTTAGAGAGTATTGTCCAATGGGTAATGAGGCTTAAGTGCTCGGTTGTCAGACCTCAGTGCATCAACACAAGAGTTTCAGCCCTTTACAAGGATAAATTAATTACTCTCAATAATTACTAAAAATTGGTGAGGGATTGTAATTGAATAAAACTGTATTTGAATTTGGAAAAACATGAAATGACAAAATGATTGAAAATTTATGAGGAGATTCTAATCCAAATTCAAAAAGAAATCTTACCAAAGAAGGTAGGAGCTGTTGCAAGCAATAGAAAGAGCTATAAATTCCTGTTACTTGGACATAATGGTTTATTTAGCTAAAAGTCTCAAAAAAAGCCTTTCTACTTATCCTCAAATGGTGTGATTCAAAAAGCTTCAAAAAGATTTCTGCAATTAACTGGAGACCTCCCACATCAGCCATATTTTACAGATTTTTTTTAGCTTCTGATAATGACTAGAAAGTTTTATTAACTAGATATTAAGGTCCAATTGATAATATTTTTCAGCTATAGATTTTACAATTCATGGAGAAGTATCAATGGATATTTCCATGACTGATGAACAAAAATTGGCTTCTTTGTATGTGTATTCCATCTATCTTATTGTAGACTGTGGCCCCAAATCCCCAGGAAAGCTGGGTTTAAGAGGTGGGATTTAAAAAGGGCCAACACTTAAAATCACCCAGTGATACCAAACTCCTTTTGCATATCTAAAAAGACCCTTGTCTCTTTTTTTTTCTCAAAACTCTTCTTAGAATAAGAATAGCAACAAAAACTTCATTCAAGATCTCTCCCTGCCCTTCTCTTTGAACAGTACTATTAAATATGTTTTTAAAATCTCATTCGAAAATACACAGCAGAAAGAGTTGTGTGCATTATTACTACATTGTATACTGCTCAAGATCTTTTTAATAGTTTTCAGATAGCAAATTTGCTGTTTTTGAAACAGCCCCAGCTCTGAACATCCTGCTGTTAAAAGGAAATTTTTTCAAAAGTAATTTTTTTTTTGGTGATCACAGTTTTGTTTAGTTTTAAAATCAATGACATTATAAGAGGCAAGGGGAAAAAATTTGCACATTCACAGTAAATTTCCACCAGACTCAATAAGAGCAGCATCCCATGGAAAGTATTTCCCGTTCCTGATCTCGCACAGGTCTGAGGCCGGGGGCTGCGTGGGCAGACATGGGCAGACCCTTGGGCTGTTGCTGTAGCTGGGCTTCCTACTCCCACCACTGCCATGGAAAGACTGCTTTGACCTATTCAGCTTTCCCCCAAAGACTCTGCTTGCTTTTTCCTTGGAGTCCTTGTGCGACTGAACAGTGGCTGGGGCACAGACTTGGTTTGGAGCCCTTCCCACTTCTGCTTCCCAAACTGCAACCACCAGAGTGGCTCTCATAGGGGAAAATCTTGCTGCCACATTCACATACGTCACATTATTAGAAAAGAATAGAGTACATTTTATAGAACGATTTCCTGGGTGAAGAGGAAGTCTTGGGGGAGCCCTCCCTCTTCCCCCAGATCTAACTGCTCAGCTAATTTCTGGACAACGGCTTCGTACTTTCTCACTTCCTCAATGAACCAAGCTTGAAGGAATTCAAAATGCAATTTAAATTACATATAAAAATAAATTTGATTTTGTTTAAAATGTTTTAAATATTTCTTTTTTTTCTTTTTCTTAAATTTAGACTTAGGCAAATCATCCACACATTTAGGCTTCTCCCAAAAGTGATGGCATAGCAGCAAGGCTCCTGGGCAAGGGAGAGGGGACTCTGGGCTGAATTGGTTAAAGAGAGAATATAATTTTTGCATATATGTGTGTGTGTGTGTGTGTGTGTGTGTGTGTGTGTGTAAAAGAATAGTTGATCCTTGCAATAGATAATTTTTTTTTAATCTTTCAAGTTTATGGTTCTGTAAAGCTGGGGCAATCTTCTTCCATACCATTTTTGACTGTTTCTGTTCAGAATGTCTGTGTCATATTGCCTTAGCAAATTCTCAAAATTTTGAGAACAAGCTGAGTGAGAAATTGGAAATTAGTCAAAATTAACACCAATATATGACCAATATACAATGCTAATGTTAAGATAAATAATTTTGGGGTTGTGTGTAAATTATATTAAGCAAATTTAACTAGGTTTCACAAGGCCTAAGAAGATAGTGTATGAAATCTCTTTGGTCACATCTTAAAAAAAACCTCTGAAATTATTAAATATGAAGCAATTTAATCCAATAAAGCACTTAATATTCATATAGCATTTATTTCTTGTTAAGCAATAATCAGTATCAGTTATTTTTACAAATCAGAAAACTGGGCAGATATAAATTAATTTGTCCTAAATTACACATAAGTTAAAAAAAAATAGAGGCAGCTAGATGGCTCAGTGGATAGAGAGCACCAGCCCTGAATTCAGGAGGACTCCAGTTCAAATCTGGTCTCAGACACAACACTTCCTAGCTGTGTGACCCTGGGCAAGTCACTTAACCCCAGCCTCAGAAAGAAAAAAAAAAAAAAAGAAATTACATATAAGTTACAATCTATTTTTATTAAATTTAAGAAAACAGAAAAGCAGTTCAGAGCTACTTAAAAACTGCCCAAAAAAATCAGTCTACTTTTGAGTTATCTAGAGTCAGACTTCTCAGGGACCAGACACAAAAAATTACATCTTAATTCTTTCCTGGCTCACCAAAGAAAAAGTATTTGTATCAATTGGAAAATATTCAAATGGTAATTCAGGTTTTTTGGAACATTTAGTTGATATTTAGGAAATTTCATGAACTAAAGTTCATATATATATATATATACATATATATATATATATAATCTTTTTTAGCTCAACAAAAAAGTGTGTATATATATACACATCATACATACATACATACATTATATATATTTTTTATTTTTTACAGAAAAGACAAGACAATGTACATATGTATATACATATGTACATTGTCTTGTCTTTTCTGTAAAAAATAAAGAAAATTATTTAAGGCAATGGAAATCGTCCCTGAAAACTTCTCACCTCAGAAGTTTGGAGACAGAATAGATTGTCAACTATTAAGAAGAAGAGTTTATTTAGCTTGCTTATCTTGTTTCATATTATTTTGTAAATGTAAATTAAGGAATTAACTATGTTTCACTGCTGCTAGAAAATTAATAGAAATATTACAACTAAGACTGTTATGGGCCAGAACTCTGCAACAAGGATTCTTACAAGGTGCTAATTCAGTGGAGTTCATGAGACAATGGTTATCTAGGTTAGCATGGTGCTTAATATTTCTTTAAGTTCAGTATGATTGATTTATACTTACTACAAATAATGGTTTCCTAATGATAGAATGATTGGTTTATACTCAGTGTAGACTGTAGAGCACCTAAGCTGGAAGCCTCAGCCAGAGGAGAGCTAGAGAAGACAAAGGACTCCAGGTGGAGCTCAAGCTCTCAGAGCCAGGGAGAGAGATTCATTTCCATCTTCCATCAGCACTGTGCTGGCAGGCCTGGCTCCTACATTCCTCCACTGAGACCAAGTCCTGTCTGAAGGCCCTCCAGAAAACTAGCCCAGCCCCTAGTGAAGGAGACAAGACTTTGAAAGAGATAATAAAGGAATGGATTTTAATACCTGGTAATTCTCGGGGAGATTACTAAACTGGAAAGAAGGCTGCCCAGAGACCTCCAGGAAACCAAACTAAGAACATTATATAAAACTATTTGGTTATTCTCAGAAAAATATCAAAAATTGTTAACTAATTTACTTGGAGCTAAATATCTGACAGCAATGTTGTGAGACTATAGTACTCCTAAAGCCAGGGGACCTCAGGATTATAATTATATCTTCCCTAAAAGCTAGGGGAAGAACTATAGCATTCCTAAAACCAGGGGACCTCAGGGTAATTGCAATACTTCCCTGCACCCATCAGTACCAATGACCAATGAATTTTCAGAATGTGAGAAATTAAGGAAGGTTAAGTTTGCATAAAACAAGTTTCAATCTCTCAGCAATTGAAGAATTGGAGAAGTAGGAAGGCATAGGTTGGACTCAGTCAATCAAAGAGTTTTGTGGTTTTGAGAAAACTATATGTTTAAGATAGCAGCCCATCCAGCCCAAATTGGATGGGGTCAATGACATGACAGGATCAAATCAGTACTGGGCTTGCTTAATAGGCTATTTGAATAGTAAACAATGCATCCCCTAAGAGGAGTTTTCCACGAGGGTCTTTGCCCATTAACTGTGGGCATCCCCTAATGTTCTATCTTAGGTCCTCTTTTCTCCTTGCTGATCTCATGAGCTCCCATGAATTCAACCACCATCTCTGTGAAACTGATTCTGCCTAGTCCTAACCTCATTCCTGACTTCATGTCACTTTTGCAAAGGCTTACTGAACATCTCATCCTGGATGTCTGTGTGTCTCTGATCATGCATGGAGGCAGAAAGCACTGGGCCAGGGTCAGACAGACCAGTTCTAAGGCCTGTTCTATAGAAATTCTTATGTCAACATGTCCAAAATTGAACTCACTCTTTTCTCTCTTCCTTTGGAGAGTACCACCATTTTCCCAAGACTCCTCATTCTCCTCCCAGTCTCATTGCAGCACCAAGTCCCTTGATTCTACCTCTGCAACATTTGTCCATTTGTCCCCTTCTTTCCTCAGACACTGCCACCATCTTGGTGCAGACCCTCATCACCTGACAACTGGATTAGCACAACAGCTGCTGGTGGATCTGTCTGCCTCAAGTCTCTCTCCAGTTCATCTCTACTTGATAAATCCCAGGAATTCCCCATTGCCTACTGGATCAACTATAAAATCCTCCACCTGACCTTTCAAGCCCTTCATTTCCTGGACACTTCCCACCTTTTGTCTCCTCTGACATCATCTCTGGATACCACATCTTTTCTGAGGCTGCCCCCCAGTCTGGAATTCTCTCCCTCCTTGTCCCCTCCCCCTAACTTCTCTGACTTCCTTCAAATCTCAACTTAAGACCAGTCCCTGCCCTCCCGTCCAACTTTTCATGACCTTGTTTGAGTTTTCTTGCCAAAGCCACTGGAGGAGTTTACCGGTTTTTTTTTCCTGTAAGTCATTTTATAGATGAAGAAACTGAGGCAAACATCATGTACCCAGAGTTACACAGCTGGGAAATATATAAAGCCACATTTGAATTCAAGATGAGTCTTCCTGAGAACTCAAGGCCCAAAATTCTACCCACTGCACCACCCAGCTGCTGTACTACTTGTTGGCTACTTAAGGTTATACTTCCACTATTTAAGAACCTAATTATACCTCACTAACTCATTAAGTCCTTCTTAGGCTTAGCCCATCTGGTTCTCTAGGAACTTGCCCGACCTTAATGGTGTCTTTCCTTCAGCTAATTCAGAGTCCTTCTAGGGAACTTAGCTTTTATCTTCTCCCTTATTGCTAAAAATCTTTTTTCTTTGTTAAAAACTCCATATGTATTTAGCCTGCTGTCAGCTAAAATCTTTGCTTCTTGATTTGGAGAAAAATACAGTAGAGAAACCTGAGTGTAGAGTTTAAGAGATTTGCCAAAGAGCCCAGAGTTCTTCTGTGATGCTGGGCCAGATTGCCCATGCATGGGACAGCATGGGACAGCTCAGAGTCTTCTGGCCAGAGGTATCAAACCTAATTGTCGGTCACTGTCTTCTTTTGCAGCTGGATCACTGGAGCAGCTGGTGTCAATGCCTTTTTCTCTTCAACTCCAAACCAGATTGGTAAGTGATAAAGTTCCTCCCTTGTCCACTGCTGAAATCTGCATCTCCCCTTTCCATCCCTCTTCATTTGATGGTCAAAGATTCTCTTCCTTCCCTGAGATGGAGGAGGGCCATAAACTCCTAGAGGGAGAGCCAGCAAGGTCATCAAAGAGCATTTGGTCCAATCTTTATTTTATAAATGAGGAGAAGAACCATGAACTAGAAGGGACCTCAGAGAAATCTCTCTTATCTAGTCCCCTTTCCCACACAGAATCCAGCATTTAAAAGACCCCAGCAACAATCCAGGCACCCTCCACTCAAATAGAACACCAACTCTAACATTTCCAACCAGTGTTTGTGCAGTCTCTGAGTAAAGCTCACCAAGAAGGGGTCACTCATTCCTCCCAAGGTAGACCAGCAGCTCTGAGGGTTAGGGAAGACTTGAATGACATGAAATCTAGAAAAACTAGAAGGGGAAATTGAGGCCCAGAAAAGGAAACTAATCTGCTTAAGATCATACAGGGAGACAGGAGAAGGCAGCATTTTAACCCCTTAAGTTTTCATTCCAAGCCCAGCATTCTTTCAACTGCCTTTCTATGTAGTTTTAACCCCAAAAGGAGCAAGCCCAAATGAAGGGGAGAAAGTGATTTATAAAATGAAGAAAAGATATGAATATGAAAATAGAAATTAGGGGCTCTGCCCACAGATGGCAAAAATTGTGGAAAGTCTGCTAGGCTTGGAAGGGGAAAGGAAAACCTGCTCAGAGGAAGTGGCTTTGATATTCTCCTACATGACCATTGAGCCCCCATTAGAGGGATTCTGCAAACCCCCACGGGAGGGTTAGAGACCACATTGTCAGCCATGAAACCTTAGTGCAAAATGACATCAGTTTCACTTTTCTAGTGTCAAGATATTGATCTGGGAACGTTTGGATTCATGTCTTCAGACACTTCCCTATAAGCCTCAGTTTCTGTATTTAGGAAATAGGGATAATAATTTCTCCCTGTATCATGTTTCTATGTAGTTGTTCTTATGGTGTCTCCCCAATTTGACTGTGTGCTTCTTGATAGTAGAGGCTGCTTTTCAATTTTGCAGATCACACAGAAATGGGATAAAAAGCCACATTACTGGATGACAGAATGCAAAAAAGATATTGCCTGGCTAGGTTATCAGGTGAGGAAAAATAATGTTTTTGCTAAATCATTTGACTAATTAATATTAATTTGTAATGTTCCCTTCTCAGTCAAAGGCTTTCTCTTGTACCAACTTTACTAATTCTAAGTAAGAAACTTAGCTAGAAATCTGCATTTCTCTGACCAGCAGGATGAATACAGAGAGGTTTTGGAGAGACTTACATGAACTGATGCTGAGTGAAATGAGCAGAACCAGAAGATCACTATACACTTCAACAATGATACTGTATGAGGATGTATTCTGATGGAAGTGGATATCTTCAACATAAAGAAGATCCAACTCACTTCCGTTGATCAATGATGGACAGAAACAACTACACCCAGAGAAGGAACACTGGCAAGGGAATGTAAATTGTTAGCACTACTGTCTATCTACCCAGGTTACTTATACCTTCGGAATCCAATAGTTAATGTGCAACAAGAAAATTGGATTTACACACATATACTGTATCTAGGTTATACTGTAACACATGTAAAATGTAATGGATTGCCTGTCATCTAGGGGAGGGATTAGAGGGAGGGACAGGGAAATTTGGAAAAATGAATAAAAGGGATAATATTATAAAAAACTTACTCATGCATATATACTGTCAAAAATTTATAATTATAAAATTAATTTAAAAAACATTTAGATCAAAAAAAAAAAAAAAGGAAATCTGCATTTCTCTTCTTAATGGACAAGACCCAGTCAGAGCTAGATCCCTGTCTAGGGAGGATTCATTTCTATTCTTGTTTTTTCATTAGAGTTTGGGGCAGCCTAGCTCATCACAGAGAAAGGGAAGCAGGGAAGAACCCTGCTCAGGGGGCCCAGAATAACAGAAGAAGCTGAAAACCCATAATCCAACTCCTCCCAAGCTGACCCAGAACCATAAATGGCTAATCTTTGAGGTTAACCATCAAACCAATTCTGAATCTAAGTTTCTCTTCCCTTGACTTCTCTTTTCTCATCTAACTTCTCTTTTTAACCTCCATGCACGACAGTGCTAAGGTAGGACGGCAGACCAGGTTCAAGGGTTCGATAAGGTTGGGATATAGAATTGGCAGAAGTAGAATAGGGCTGAAGGACTAGTCCCAACGTCATCCCACCCTTAAACTACTGCCAGTTCTTGCCTGCCCTCATTCACCTCAGCTGCACCATCCAATTTTTATGTATTGAAATACTTTTTCAATTAAGAAAATAAATTTCCTTTCCGTTCCAACTTGTTCCCTCTACAATAAAAAAGAAAAACAAAAGCCTTGTTTAAAATACACACACACACACACACACACACACACACACACACACACACACACACTCACACACATCTTTCTGAGGTCTTGTTCTTCTCACTCTCAGGTCGGGATTTTCCAATTGGTCTTTCTTGGTATTCTCCTGGCAGCAGCTCCTTCAGATCTCTTACCAAGTACAACTTACTGTTTGTTTGCTTTGTTTTGGGATTGATTCAGTTGTTCCAACAATTCAGACATTATGAAGGGCCTATACTATGTGAACAGGACTGTGCTGGTTACTAGGGTCACAAACAACAACAACAACAACAACAACAACAATAACAACAACAAGCAAGGTGAACCTGGGCAAATCATTTGATCCTGTCTGCCTCAGTTCCCTCACCTATCCAGCTGACAGACTGACATTCCTCTGATTGCATCATATCCCTACTCAAAAAAAAAATACTGGGGGCTCTGATTGCCTCTAAAATAATATTGAGGGGCAGCTAGGTGGTGCAGTGGATAGAACACCAGCCCTGAAGTAAGGAGAACTGAATTCAAATCTGGCATTAGACACAACACTTCCTAACTATGTGTCCTTGGGCAAGTCACTTAACCCCAATTGTCTCAGACAAAAAATAAATAAAATAAAATAAAGTAATATTGAAAACTCACTAGGTTAGCCCTTGAAAGTCATTACTGCCTAGCATTACTCCTCCATTTCAGCCAACCCGCCAACTTTCTGTTCCATGTTCATGGTATTCCGTTCTCTGACTCCTTGCTGTGACACAAGGGCATAAATGCCCTCCTTTTATGGCTGCAGTGTCCTTCTCTGATCCTCCTAGTCATTAGTCTTCTCTTCCTTTTGAAATGACCTTATATTATATTCCATGGACTTAATCTAGAATCAGGATGCATCTCTCCTGTGGAACAGAGGTTCCTTGAAGGTGGACACCAGGTCATAGTGGTAACTGTGTTTTTTGAGAGGCACCTTTCCCATTCTCTCAGCTATGACATTTTCAGAACTAAGATCTTGCTCATCATTAGAGATGACGGGATCCTTGAAGACAGAATCGCCCTCATGGTGATCCTCATCATTCCTTTTCCCACCCTTCATTCACTTATTCTTTTCTCTGAGACATTTTAAAATTCACTCATTACTCCTTTTATTTATTTATTTATTAGCTCTAATTAAATCCAATAAGCATTTAGTAAGCATGTACTTAATACTGTGCTAGGGGCTAAAATATAAAGAGAAAATGAAAAAGTAATTCCTGACCTCATGGAGCTTACATCCCAATGGGAGATACCCCCTCTAATTAGAAAAATAGACATAAGATCACTTGAGTAGAGAGACCTAATGCTAACACTGAGGGTATCTGGAAAGGTGTGGGAGTTGCCTCATCAGCCCTGTCTTAATCACACTGCTCCTGGGGATGCAAGGAAAGGCTGGGGTGCAGGAAGCTGAGCTGAGCTAAGAGCTATCTCAGCACTCTACCTCCTGGATGTAATTCACGTGTCTGCCCATGTTGAAATTTTGGGGTAGATTCTCCAACTGATAAATGTCAAAAGATAGGAACAATTTTCAGATGAAGAAATTAAAACTATTTGTAGTCATATGAAAACCTGCTCCGAATCAGTATTGGTTAGAGAAATGCAAATTAAGACATCTCTGAAATACCACTACATAACTGTCAGAATGGCTAAGACAATAGGAAAAGATAACGACAAATATTGAAGGAGATATGGGTAACAAAGTAGTGCAATGGAAAGAGTGCTGGACCTGGAGTCAGGAAGATTTGAGTTCTAATGTGACCTCAGATACTTCCTAGCT
Organism: Sminthopsis crassicaudata; assembly: GCF_048593235.1. Taxonomy (NCBI): domain Eukaryota; kingdom Metazoa; phylum Chordata; class Mammalia; order Dasyuromorphia; family Dasyuridae; genus Sminthopsis; species Sminthopsis crassicaudata. The sequence continues at coordinate 632,558,958 of NC_133619.1, read as the reverse complement.
GGGTGACTTTCTTTGCCTCAACTTCCTTCTTGTGAAAGGAGCCAGAGAAAGAATGGGCAAACCACTCCAGTAACTTTATCAAGAAAACCTTAAGTGGGGGGTTTAAAGAATTTTAAGTGATAAAACAGCAAAAAATAACAAGACAAGAAAAAAAAATTAAGGTATCAAATAGCTCCTGTAGAGCAGGGACCATTTCATTGTCTCTGTGCCCCAGCACCTAGTTCACTACCTTCTGCCCCTTATGGGCACTTAATATAGAATGCCCATTGATTGGTGGGTCTGAAGAAATGGAAGAGAATGTAGAATATAGAGAGAAGAAATGTCTCACAGAGGAGAATAGGAAGGACTTTTGACCCTTTGAACTCATACAGTGGAGCCTCATTGAAATGGAAGGAGGGTCTTTTATGGGCCCTTCAGTAAAACTTGCAATTTGGGGTGAAAAGTATGGTCAAGTAGCCCCACTCTCAACCCAATATGTTGAGAAAATTACACATGGAAGAAGCATAAGATAGAGAAACTAACTTGTCCCAGCTCTGGAGAACTAGCTCCCAAACCCCACAATTCTTTGCAAAAATGAGGAGAAATTCTATTCTGAAGGACAAAGTCCCCACTTGTAGAGGGCCCCACATGATACAAAGCCTCACATAGGGCAAAGGCTGTCATGTTTTGTCTTGAAAGGAAGTTCTCAGAGGCTATCTCCAAGAAAAGACAGGCATGACACCATTGCAGAACAACAGCCCTCTCCCATGACTCATAGCGGTAGTGCCTTAGAAAAATAGAAAGATATGGAGATGGACTTGTTCTTGAACTTTGAATAAAGGACATACGTGGACCAGGACACTATGCCACAAGACACCCTGGATTGTCTGCTAGGCAGCCAGTCCCTTTCAGTCTTGTACTTGCCTAATGAATGTTGTCAGTCACTCACTCAATCAACTTTTATTAAACACCTTCTGTGTACATGATCAGATTCCTCTATCTAAAGGAGACAAAGACTGCTTTCACAGTCCAGGGACTGAGATGTTAGCAAAGCTAACTCATACAAGGCTAGTGAGAGACTAGACAATTTGTTAGTTTATAAACTAGCCCCACAGACCTTGGGTGGTGGGGGACAGAACTCTGTAAGACTATTTATTACAGTCACCTATTGCCCATAGGAGATTCAGTTGGAGTTTCCAATGAGTAGGTGGAGAGAGCTGAGAGGGGAGTGTCTATGGTGAGAAAAGTGAGAAAAAGAGACCATCAGGTGTACAGACTTTCTGATTAGATGTAGCCACTGAAAATGTAAAGAAAACCATATGGATTATTATACGGCAGGAGAATTAAACCAAGAGCCAACTCTGCTCATGCCCAAACCTGCTCCTGGAACACAGAGGTTATAGCTTCAACCCACAGGGCTTGAGTGTACTGACAGCCAACCTGGAATGGTGGCCAACTCAGATGTAGAAACAAGTTTAGCATCATTCTGGAGTCAGTTGATTCCAACTTCTAGCACCATTGTACAACACAGAGATCAGTCAGTGTCAAGAGAAGGATGCTTGTGAGATCAGTCACTACACTAAGGTGTGATGTGATCAGTAATCTGAAGACAGTTATAAATGTATATAGTTCTATTTGTCTAGCTGACAATGGGAGACATTCTTCTGTGAAAAATGCCTTGGATGAAATTGCATTTTTATTGCTGTGCATGTAAATAACCACATGTTGAAAATGGTTTTCATTTTCTGTTATGTTTATTTGATTATGTTTTATGTTATATTTATGCTATGGAAAGGCTTGTTAATTGTGGTAGATATTAGTATTTATAATTCAATTGTGTTTTATATAGGGACTTATTCATTTTACTGAAGTGGGCTAGTTTTGCTTGGTGAATTAGCCATCACTTTTAATTTATTGCTTGAGATATACATGAATATACACATACACACACATCGATATGCATCTATGTCCTCCAAAGAAGCAGGTAGAGAACCGGGCTCAAAATTACAAAGATTCTAATGCAAGTCTTGGGAGTTGCATGATGGGACACTGCTACGTGTGTGTTTCTGGGTGAGATCAACTTTTCCCCAAGTTCCTTCTAAGAAAGATAACCTAAATTGTTTACCAAGCTGAATGACTTCCCATTTTTCATCAGAGACACAGAGGGGGTCAGGCTGTGGCAGCTCAGGGATTCATACAAAGGTGGGAGGGGGAGGGGCACAGAACTGAAAACTCAGGTATCTATGAGTAGAAATACCCCCAATTCCAAACTTGTCTTGCAGAAGTCAGGAGGGGAAAGTTCTGCCTCTCTGTGACCTGAGCAGGATCTGGGGGAGACTGTACCACGTGTTATAAAGTGCCTGAGAAATTTCACAAAGGGGAGGGTGCATGAGACTGTTTCTGAATCTGGTCTGTGGGTAGGGTGACTGGACACAGTGGGAGGAGGCTTTTCTTTCTTCCCTCCTCTCTATCCTTTATAAGCTTCCTATTATTGGGAGTTACAAGATAGAGAGAGAAAGTTTAGAGATTAAATCCTAGGATGCCAGGTCTGGAACAGCAAGAAATCCTGAGGGTTTTCAAGTTGTCTCCAGTCATCTGGCCAGCGAATGACAAAATCAAGATCATGGCCCACTTTTCATGGCATCCTGGATTATTCTCTCTGCCTCGCCCTCATTGCCTTCCCTAACCTTGCCCAAGGTACTCGTTACGTTTATGGTTCATGCACTGGAGGACTTTATAAAGTGGATGGAAAGTGCTGTCATCCTTGCCATGCAGGTAACTGGGACAAATCATTCTCTTACTCTGGTACAGGCTGCCTCTCCCAAGCTCTCTTCCTTTCTTCATGTGTCCATTCAAATTCCAGAATCACAGAATCTCAGAGCTTAAAGGGACCATGAGGGGAGGGAGGGGTGTTCTCAGAGTTTAGAGGAGTGATGGAGGTGCAATAAGAAGGCCAACAATTTGATTTAGGCATAAAAATGTGTGTGTGTCTGTGTGTGTGTGTGTGTGTGTGTGTAGTAAAACATTTCCACCTTAGTCATGATGTAAAATAGCTAAATCATGCTCAGTTCATCATGTTACATTATTGTTGTTACTGTGTACAATGTTTTCATTTTGTATCAGTTTGAATGGGACTGATTGGGTGAAGGTTTTTCCGTTTGAGACTAAGTCACAGGATCTCTATTCCCAGAGCCAAGTCAGACCCTCAGGAAGTTACAGGAAGTAATGTTGATGGGGGTGAAACTGTGTTCCCTTTAATCTGTAAAATAATCCCTCTGAAACTGTGTCCCCTTTGATTCAGAGTCTCCCAGACTCCACAGAGTCTAGCAGAAGGCATATTTTCCGGACTAGGCCTCTCTAAGGCAAATCACCCCTCCCCCACCCCTTGATCTTTTGGGAAGCCAGATCCCCATTCAGGAAGCCTTCAAAATGATTTTCATTCCATTGGGAGACCTGGGTCTGACATTTCATGGCTTGAAACTCCAAGTACCTAGGCCTGGGGGCACTGACTTTCTTTTCAACTGGGAACGTGAGCCTCAGACTTGACCTACTTCTTGACTAGAAGAGCAATGTAGATGATGGGCTGAAGCATGGGTACTTCTGAGAAACCCTTCTCTCTTTTGGCTCTTGCTTGTTTCCTATAAGGCCAGCCAAGAGTGAGCAGCCTCCCCCTCCAACCTGTCTCTCCACTCTCCAGAAGGAAGACTTGGTTACAGAAAAGCCCTTCTAGAAAGGATAATTCTAAACTCCATATTTTTTTGCAGAAGTCCAGAGTAGGAATTATGCTTTTGTCAAGGGACCTCTCCCTTTGGCATAGCTGCCCACCAGGAATCTTGCCCTCTATGAAGACATTCTCTTCTCACTGATAACCCTTTTAATTTCTCTGCCAGGATTTCTCTGCTAGGACCTCTTGTCACTCAGAAGTCTGCCTTCCTAGCAAAGCTGACTTCTCAGTGCCCATAAAACTTGCTTTTTTGCCACTAATAATTCAGGTTCCTGAATTCTTTCACATTGGACCCGCACCTCCCACCAAAAAGCGGATTCCCACAATTCTCTGCAACTACCACTAGAACAGCATCAATGTGCCCCACAGGAAGCAGACAGCATTGGCCAAGAATAATTAGGTCCTTTTTGTCTATCCAATGAAAAGGCTCAAGTCTTTTGTTTTTTAAACCCCAACAAGCCAGAAGGTGGTCAGGTTCCACAAGTACATGGCAGGACCTGGAATGGCTCTCAGTTGTGTCTAGACCTCTCACTGCAGGGACTAAATAAAGGCTTTCTCTTTGTACCTGAAAATGTCTCTGATTAATTAATTTTGGGAAAGGGCCTAGCACCTGTTCCATACAAAGTTCATGTAAGTCTTTCCAGGTTTTTCTGGGGGTAATTCTGCTCATCATTTCTTTCTTTTTTTAAAAAATTTATTTCACTAAAAAAACAGAATAAGAAAATAGAAAAATAAGAGAAAGAATACAAAAAAACAATATACTTTCTTGATTTAATATGTATATGTATGTATATATATGTATATATAGATATAGATATATGTACTTTATTGATTTGAATATATATATATATATGTGTGTGTGTGTGTGTGTGTGTGTGTGTGTACTTTCTTGATTTAGTAATTTGTTGTTATATATTTTGAATTCTCCTTATGTTCTTCTGGGCACACAACAATGTTCTCTTTGTTTATATTCATGGGTGACCATTTTTTTTTTACTTCCTTGTGAATTGTACTTTTCTTTTCTTTTTACTTTATTCTCTTTCCCCTTTTCATCCCCCCCACCATTCCCAAGCAGTTTATAGTAAAGAAAGGATATCCTTATGTTTACACACACACACACACACACACACACACACACACACACACACCTACACCCCTCATCTCCCCCTCCCACATATACCACACATATCTTTCCTATCCCTGCTGACTCTGCTTTAATTCTGCTCCTAACTTGCCTTGCTATTGCTTAATCCCCTGCCCCCCCCCACCAATGGTTTCTTGTCTTTTTTCTACAAACTTTCCTTTCTGGTAAACCCATCCCTCCCCCCTTCTTCCTTCATAGATTTTTGAGGGTGCTATGGTTGGTGTTGAGGTGTGGGAATAGGGGAAGAGATCCCCTCTGCTTGGAGAGGCAGGTCCAACGTGAAATAATTCAAGAACCAGAAATCTGTGGCAAAAAGGAAGTTTTATTGTTCAATAAAAAGGAGACTTTCTTAGCAGGCAAAATTCCTAATTAGGAATTTAGCAAAGATGTGTTAACAGACCCCTGTTTTATGGGAAAGTCTTTGCCTGGGATCTGGGGAGCAGTTTGAGTTGACTATCAGGCCAAGATCTCCAATTGAATAAGCTTCTAGGAGTGGTCCCGGACTAATTTTCTACTAGAGGCTGCAACTATTCCTGGCCAAGATTTCCAACTGAATGAAACCACTTATCTTGATTCCTTAAGAGGGGGGCCTCTCCCAGGGGAAAGTTTCTCAGTATTCACTCCCATTGCTTCCCCAAAAAGTCAAGGGGAACACAATTTGCATCAAGATATATATGTAGTTTTGTCTATTTAATTCATTCTTGATGTGAGTAGGTTTTCAGAAGGACGAGTCCTCCTCCTCTTTCTGATGCCTCTATTCTTCCTCTGCCCCCTCATTTGTATAACATAATTCCTATTTTTACCTTCACTATGCCCCAGTTTTTGTTCTGAGTTGCCCAATGGTTGATGTCAATCTTAAACATATGGTATACATTTCCCATGTTAAACAAACAAAACAAAACAAAAGCCAAAAACATGAACAATTGTGCATGTTGAGTTCCTTGAAACTGATCTTTAATATTGTCTCATATATTAAATTTTTCTATTGAGTTCAAGCTTGGCTGATAGAAAGTCCTGAAAATCTTCAAGTTCCTGGAATGTTCATTTTTTTAGTCCAATATTATAGATAAATTTGCTGGCTATGATATTTTTGGCTGCAGTTTTAGATCTTTTAATTTCCAGTAGATACGATTTCAGGACCTGTGGCCTTTCAATGTGGCTACTGCTAAGTCTTCTACAATTCTAATTGTAGCTCCAGAGTATTTGAATTATTTTTTTCTTGTTTCTTGCAAGATTTTCTCTTTGATCTGGGGGTTTCCAAATTGGCAATAATATTCCTATGTGTTTTCCACATTTTTTTAAATTTCTCTTCATCCCATATGTTCTCTCACTCCAAGACAATTTTCTTGGATTATTTCTTGCATTGTTATTTCAAGGTTTTCTTTTGCTTACAACTTTCTGGCAGTCCAATTATTCTTATAATTTCTCTCCATCCATTCTCCAGATTTGTCATTATTTTTAAAAGGTGTTTCATATTCTATTCTATTTTTTTCATTCTTTAGAATCTATTTTGCTTTTTCTTGATCTCTCATAGCTTCGCTGGCTTCTCCTTGCCCAATTCTAATTTTCAAAGAGTTATTTTCACTTTTGAGACTCTGTTTCTCCTTTTCTAGTTGATTACCTTTTTTTATATAATTTTTTTTTCTCAATGTCTCTCATTTGATTTTTATATTCTTTTTAAAGTCCTTCTATAAAGTCTCTTTGAGTAGGGAGCCATTTCATATTACTTTTTGGGATAGAAGAAGCTGCTCATGATTCCTTAAAGCACAATACTACTCCATTACAATTATGTACCAATACATGTTAACCCATTACTCAATTGATGGGCATCTCTTCAGTTTCCATTTCTTTGACACCAGAAAAGAACAGTTATAAATATTTTTGAACATATAGATCTTTTGTCTTTTGGGAGCTATAATTTTTTAATTTTAAACTTAAATAAAAAAATGTAAGAAAAAATTACCATATACACAGTAGGCCATATGAGAGGATTCAATATAAAAAAATAAATTTTGAAAGAAGAATTCTGGGAAGTTGGCAGAGTAACTTAGTAAATTTCATGCTCTCCAGCTTTCCCCCACAAATAGAACAAATTTGCACCTCAGGGAGAACATAGACTGGGGAAAAAATCAAGACTTGGGATAGAGCAGGAGTTAGATCACTAAAGCCTAAAAAGATACCAAGAAAGTCACAGGACTAGGGATTAACTCCAGTGAAGTGCATAAAATCTCCAGGCTATCCCCATTGAAATAACAAGTGGAAAGCTACAAAGAGGGCTACCTAGGTGTGTCTGAAACCTCTGCAGTAATCACAGACTTTCACCTCCTGAAGTGCTTGTGGAGTCTGAGTCTGGAAAGACTGAATGAAGCTCAGTTGATCAGGAACACCAGGCCCAGATGTGCGGCAGAGATGTGGCCCTGGGCAAGAAGCACTAAGTGAGTGCAGAGACAGTAAGGCAGGGTGCTGCTGGATATGGGCACTTGCTGGAAGGTTGGAGCTCTTGGTTTGGGGTTCCTGGTCAGAGAGTAGACAGGTGAGGCCAGACACCATTCACCCCCCCTAGGATTAGAGGTGCTTACATTAATGCATCTCATTTTTTAAAAAATGAACTATTTACTATGGGAACAAAGAAGACTGACATTCACCTTCAGGATACTGAAGGAAAAAGAACTTCTTCTGTCCCAAAGAATAACTTGAAATGGCTCACTACCCAGAAAGAATTTATAGAACAAAAAACAAAATAACAAAACAAGTTCTAAAGAATTCTTTCATTGTTTTAGTATATATGCTGCCAAAACAAGCACCCCCTTTATTTTATTTAGATATCGACCCTTCGTATTCTAATCAGATCTGCGCCTTCTGTCTATCTATACTTCTAACAGCACAAATACTGAGAAACTTTAAGTTACAAATATTATCATACCATGAAGGAATGTAAGCAGTTTAACCTTAGTTGGTCCTTTTGAAATGGGCAAAAACCAACCCCCTCATCCCTGGGTCAAGGGGCCTCAGGCTTATAGGAAAATGCTGCTTAAACTAAATTAAGGGAAGTGTTATGTTCAGACTGGGCCCCATCCCCCTGTTCATGAGACCCTAGACTTTCTGAGAGTGTGTGTCTAACAGAGTCAGGACAACATTGTAAAACATGTCAACAGGTTCTGTTGTGTGCTCATTCACATCCAGACATTTCTCCATTGTAAACGAGAAACTGTCCATGATTTCTGAAATTTGTAACCACAAAGCTGTACCAGGATGTGGCAAATGTGCTTAAAAGTGTATCTGGCTAAAGGTTCGGGGCTGATCTCTACTAGTGGGGTCAGTCACCTGCTGGCTAATAAATAATGCTTCAAATTAAATAATCTGGTCAGAGCTTTCTACCTCATGTCGGTCAATTTCACTTTAAGATGACCCTTTCCTATTTACTTTTTTATGTCTTTCTTGAGTCTTACATGAAAGTTGTTTTTTCTATTTTGCTCTGATCTTTTCACGAGGAATGCTAAAAAGTCCCTATTTCATTAAATATCCTTTTTTCCCTCTAAATAATTATACTCAGTTTTTCTGGTAAATGATTCTTGGTTATACTCCTAGCACTTTTGTTCTCCTGAATATCTTTATTTAATATAGGAGTTGCTAAATTTTGTGTTATCCTAATTGTAGCTCTGGCTGCTTACAAAATTTTCTCCTTGGCCTTGGAGATCTGGAATGTTACTATATATTCTGTATTATTGGGGTTTTTTCTGGCTTCACATGTATGTTAGCTTTTAAAATACATATTTCTTTATGAATCTAGTTGGAAGAGAAAAACCAGAACAAAAGGAAAAAACTATGAGAGAGAAAGAAAAAAAAAAAAAAGAAAAAAGAAGTGAACGTGGCATGTATTGATTTATATTCAGTCTTGCAAGTTCTCAATACAGATGGTTCTGCTTGTTTCACTCACCATCAGTTTGGGTAAATCTTTTCAGGCCTTTCTAAAATCAGCTTATTCATCACTTCTTATAGAACAGTAATATTCCATTGTCTTCATATACTACAACTTACTCAGCCATTCTCCAATTGTTGGGCATTTCCTCATTTTTCAATTTTTTGCTGCCACAAAAAGAACTGCTACACACATTTTTGCACATGTGGGGTCTTTTCCCCCTCCTTTAGGATTTATTTCCTTGAGATTCAAACTCAGTAATGGCACTGCTGGGTCAAAGGATATGCACAGTTTGATACCCTCTGGCATAATTCTAAATGGCTCTCCAGATGGTTGGGTCATTTCTACCATAATATTTTGAGAATTATCATTTTGGAATCTGTTTAAGGAGGTGATTGCTGGTTTCTGTCCATTTTTATTTTATCCCCAGTTCTAGAGTATCAGGAATGTTTTCCCTGATAATTTTTTGTAAGATGGTATTTATTAATTTTATTCTCTCAACAGCCATACAAATGCAGGCTCTATTATCCTCTCCATTATTTAATTATGAGTCAGAAATTATGTAACTTCCTGTGGTTATACAAAAAATATCTGGGGCTGGATTTGAACTCAGGTCTTCATGAATCCAAGCCTGATGTTCCTACTACTGCAACCACCTAGCTGTGTTATTTCATCTGACTTCTCACACTTCCTTATTCCAATCAAATTGGCCACCTCATTGCCGTGGACATTGATGCCATTCCCAAATCTCTGCATTTTTTGCATTATCAGAGGTCTTTTTTAATAGTCCCCATAACTCTTATGTTATTCCTAAATTCCTTCAATATATAACTCAGATACCACCTTCTCCATAAGGTCTTTTTCTGATTCTCTCTCCTCTTCGAAACATTATTTGTCTTTAACATTATTTTTAAAATTCTGAGTTCCAAATTCTTTTTCTCTCAGCCCTGCCAACTTCCCATGACCTGGTAGGCAACATGGACTTATTTATACATGTGAAGTCATGTAAAACATTTCCATGTTACTCATGTTTGAAAAAACAATAAAGTGAAAAAAACTATTATTTATTTTGCACTCAGAATTCATCTGATTTTTTCTCTTTCCCTGAGAGGAAATGTGTCTCTCTCCTTCCTCCTCCTCGTCTCTTTCTCTCTCTGTCTCTGTCTTTGTGTGTGTGTACATGTCTGTGTTTCTCTGTCTCTGTCTTTGTCTTTCTGTCTCTGTCTCTTTCTCTCTGTCTTTGAGATCCCTTCCACTTTTGACAGTCTGGGTTTAAATTGAGGGATGGATGTGCACCCCTCCTAATTTTCATAATAAACCATACTAAGTTTCACAGGCAGCCTTTGGAGCTTTTCTAGGGTGTTCATATGATGTTACCAAGGGGAATTGAGACTGCAGTGGTTTCTGCAAGGAGGTGTCCTGTGCCTTGTTCTTGATGCTGACTCTTTGTTATCTTTAGGTTACAAACTAATTGGGCCATGTAACATAATGAAAGGCACCAGGTGTGTTCCTTGTGATCCTGGGACCTACACCACACATAATCATGTCCTGAAGAAGTGTCTCCTATGTAAAGTCTGTGACTCTGGTAAGAAATTCTTCAGGGGCCTTGGGTCAATTAGGACTTGGATCTAACCCAGAGTTTGTCCTACCATGGCCTGTAGCTTCCCTGGGAAAGGAAGAGTGGGTTCAGAAGATGTCAAAAGTCAGACAAGATGGGATAGGAGGGATGTTCTACATGTCTACAGCCCAGTGAGCAGGAGCTAGACCAGAAAAAGAGGCAGTGAGAATGCTTTGTCAGCAGTTGGGAGAGCTGGGTTCCTTTCCAGGCTTTTCCTTCTAAGGCCTTGGAAAGGTCATGTCCTCTATTTGGACATCAGTTTGCCCATTTCTTCCATGAGGAGCTTGGACTACTTCCTAAGGTCCTAGAGCATGGTATTTCTTTTCTTCTTCTTTTTTATTTTAATAAAGCTTTTTATTTTCAAAACATATGCACTGATGATTTTTCAACATTGCCCTGGGCATAGTCTTGTGTTCCAACTTTTCCCCTCCTTCCACCCACCTCTTCCCCTAGATGGCAAACAATTCAATATATGTTATACATGTTAAACTATACATTAAATCCAATATATGTAAACATATTTATACAGTTCTCTTGCTGCATAAGAAAAATCAGATCAAAAAGGAAAGAAAATGAGTAAGAAAACAAAATGTAAGTGAACAACAATAAAAAGAGTGAGAATGCTGTGTTGGGACCACCCTCAGTTCCCACAGTCCTAACTTGGGGGCGGATGGCTCTCCTCATCACAAGATCATTGGAACTGGCATCAGTCATCTCATTGTTGGAAAGAGTCCTATTCATCAAAATTGATTGTCATATATTATTGAAGTTGTCATGAGCAATGATCTCCTGGTTCTTAGAGCACAGTACTTCACACTTAGGAAACATGAGGTACTTTATTCACACTCTCGCACACAATTCTATAACATCCATATTGGAAGGAACCTCAGAACAGAATGCTTAAAATGTCTAGGATTCTGAAGAGGCTTCTCAGCAGAGCTGATTCTCAGGAACTTGTGAAAGAGGCTGAGCTAGGCCCTAGAGCCAGAGTGTACCCTCCCCACACTCCCCTGCTCGGCCCCTTAAATATACATGTCTACACTTTCCTTACTCCTAGTCATAGGAGTAGGAGGGTTATTTCTAGACCTGTGTTTCCTCCTGATGGCCCCAAACCTCTCCCTGTAACTCCCAGCTGGGCTCATCTTCCTTATCAGTGTTCTATCATTTCAAATTACTTTTTTCCATCTCTTCTGATCATTCTGTTGTTTTCTTCCAGGGAGATATTATGTTAAAGAATTAATTCATATTTGACTGTGAATCACTGCTAATATTGCCCTGTCTCAGGGTTTTGAATGAATTTTTAAAGATGGGTTTTCACCCGTAGTAATAGGAGGATGCTTTTCAAGAACAAAGAACATCTCCTCCCCTTGGTCCTACCCCATTGTGCCCCTGGATCCCAGGTGGGTCAGTGCTACATCAGGTTGGAGTAGGGCATATGTATCCTTCTGGGTCGGGGGTTGGGCAGAAAGAGGGCAGGGGATGCTAAGTGGTGGAGCAGGACTTTCTGCTCTCTCACCCACTTTAGCCCTGAGTATTCTGAAATTTGGGCTTCTCTATTTGAACACACAGTTCTGCATAATTGGGAAATCATCCTAAACAAGTCAAAACTCTTGACTATATAAAGCACTGGAGACTCTCCTGGTTCTTTTTACTCCCCCATTTCTCCTTTTTGGCTTCTTCCCTGCCCCAGGATTGTTCACCTGCTTCCCTCAGAGTATCTCCTCTCCTTGGTCCATATGGAAGGGATTAATAGGTAACAGACCCAAAGCTGAAAAAGACCAGAGAGGTCATGTCATCTAGGCCCCTCATTTTACTGAAATAACTAATCCCAGGGAAGTTGGGACCTGACCAAAGTCACAAAGCAGTAAAGAGCAGAGCCAGGATTTGACCTCAGGTCCCATGATGGCAACTTAAGTCCTTGCTCAGAGCTTTTCACCTTTCCCTCCTCCTTTCTCAGGCACATCCCTTTTTAGAGTTTGAAAAGGTTTTCACCTCCAATATTGCCACCAGGTGATGCATAGGGAAGAGTCCTAGATTAGAAGTTGGAGATGCTGGGTCCAGAACTAAGCTTTTCCATTTGTTATCTGCATGATGTTGGGCAAGCCAGTCAATAATCATTCAGTGAACACATACCATGTGTCAGGCCTTGTGCTAAGTGCTGGGGATACCAAGAAAGACCCTGAGCATCTAATGGGGTACACGCCATGACAGCACTCTGTACAAACATGGTTTAGGCAGGAGGATGAATTAGAAAATATGTTAGAAGGAAGGCACTGGCATTGAAGGAAATCAGGAAAAAGTAATTCAATCTCTGCGCTTTCATTTGCTCATATTTAAAATGGGAGGGTTCATTGTAATGACAAGTCAGGTTTCGTCAGTCTCTAAGTGTCTTCTCTCTGCATTTGGCTGGGAGGTTTGGGCTCTAGTAGCTGCTGGTACAGTGCATAGAATGCTGGATCTGGAGTCAGCAAGACTTGAGTTCAAATGTGACCTCAGACACTTCTAATTTTGTAACATTGGGCACCACTTGCCCTTAGTCTGTCTCATCTGTTAAATGGGAGGAAAGGAGCAGCATCTGCCTCTCAGGGTTGTTATATAGCACATTGCCTGGCGCATGGAGGGATAAGCACTAAATGATTGCTTCTTCCCCTTACTTCTTGATACCTCTCAATGATTCTATGTGACCTTGAGAAAGTCCTTTTCCCAACTGGGAAAAGTGGCTGCATTTGAACAGTGGATATTTTCCTGGAGGGCCTGTTAGACTTGCCTGAGATTATGATGATGAACCCAGGTATTTTGGTATAGCTGAGCATCCAACCCAGAGACATGTGAATCTATAAAAATGGAGGCAGCCTCCTGCTCACGGAAGAGTAAATGACTGGTCCCAAATTTCTTCAGCTTGTGTCCCTCTGTAGCTAACACAGCAGTTCCTTCTTTCTTCAGTTCTCTCATGGACTTAAAAGGACCTATAAGGCTTCTGGATTTCACCTTTTGTGGTATTTCCTGAATATACCCCTTTCTCTCCTCTGACACAGCAGACCCTCTTCACCTCACACCTAGAGTGTGGCAATAAATGCTGTGAGAGTGTTTGCCTGTCTCTAGTCTCCCCCCACTCCAATCTATCCTCCATTCAGCTGCCAAAATTATTTTCCTAAAGCACAGGTCCAAACATGTCATCTAACTCAACAAACTTCAATGGCTTCCTCTCATCTCTAGGAGCAAAAGGGGATTTTTAAGTCCTTCATAATCTAGCCTCTTACTACCCTCACAATCCTATTGCACCTTATTCCCTTCCCTATTTCACATACACTCTGTGATCCAGGGACAATGGACTCTCTGGTTTTCCAAGCTGGGAATTTTTCCTCATGGCTCTAAGCTCACCTCCACCTTCTGTCTTTCTTATCTTTGTTAAAATTCTAGCTAAAAGCCAAGCTTTGGAAGAGATCAATCTCCTTCCTTTTTAAGTCTAGGGCCTTTTCCTTCTTGATCATCTCCAATTTATCCTATGTGGATCTTGTTTCTACAGACTGATTTGTGTGCATTAGACTGTGATCTCTTTGAAAGCTGGGATTATGTTTTACCTTTCTTTTTAGTGTGTGCCTGGAACATAGTAGGTCCTGAATAAATGGCTATTGACCAACCTAATGTCTCCTTCTTCTTTTTGTTCTTTCTTTCAGAGCTTGGTTTGGTGATCAGAAGGGAATGTTCCTCTACCTCCAACACGTTATGTGGCTGTTCTCCGGGTTAGTTTTGCACTGATATAAAAGATGACTGTGAGCTGTGTGTGCCTCATCGAGTCTGCAGCCCTGACCAATATGTGAAGTCTAAAGGTGAGGCTGCTCTGTCACCATCCACCCAGGGACCCAGGATTATTGTTGTGGCAGCCTTAGGAATTTCCAGCCTTCCTCAGTTCTGGCTGCCTTCCTGGAACCAGTAGTACAATGGGATGATACTTGGATATGGTGTGAGAGGGTTAGGAATCAAAACTAAGCTTTGCACCTACTGTTCATGTGATGCTGAGTTTTCTTGACCTCTCTGGTCCTCATTTTTCTTATCTAAAGAAAAAGGGACAAAACAGGGGATAGAAGATCTTTGAGGTCTCTGAGGTTTGACCAGGTAGTCAAACAAAGCACATTCATTCATTGACCATGTCCAAAGAGCACATATGTCTCTTTCAGCACCCTGTGTCCATCACTTCTTTGTTAGGAGATGAGTAGCATGTGTCAGTATGAGTTCTTTGGAGTTGTAGCTGGTTATTCCATTAATTTGAATTCTTAAATCTCTCTAAGTTGGTTGTCTTTACAAGGTTGTTGCTACTGTGTAAGTTGTTCCTCTGATTCTGCTCACTTCTCTCTGTATCATACAAGTTTTCCCATGTTTTCCAGAATTCATCCACTTTATCATTTCTTATGTTGCAATAGTATTCCTTTAAATCCATGTATCACAATTTATTCAGCCATTCCCTGACTGGTGGACATATCTTCAGTTTCCAATACTTTACTAAAAAAATGTAGGCTATAAAAATTTGTGTATATATTGGCCCTTTTACTCTTTCTTTGAACTCTCTGGGAATATAGGATCAGAAGTAGTATCAGCAAAAGGGTTGCACAGCATAGCAACTTTGGGGATGTAGTTCCAAATTATTTTTAAAAATATCCAGACCAAGTCACAGCTCCACCAACACTACATCAATATATCTGTTTCTTTCACAGTTCCTCCATCATTTGCATTTTTTCCTTTTTTTGTCAACCATGTCAATCTGATGGATATAAGATGAAACCTCAGAGTTACCTTAATTTGAAATTCTCTAATTATTAAAGATTTAGAGCATTTCAAAAACATGGCTATTGATGACTTAGATTTATTCCTTTGAAAACTTTTTTTTGGAAAATTTGTCTTATTCTTATACATTTGAATGTGTACTATACAATATTGATAATATATATATATATGCATATATATACACACATTATGTATATAATATATTCATATATACATATATATATAATGTGTTATGTAGATCTATATATAAAATGAAAATGAGATTTTTATAAGAAAAATTTGCTGTAAAAATTTTCCCTAGTTACCTGTTTCCCCTCTAATTTTATTTGTTTAATCAAAATTTTATTGAAAGACTATTTTCATGGTCCTTTTAAAAAATTCATATGATGTGCCATTCTCCAATTGATAAATGGTAAAAGGTTATGGACAATTTTCAGATAAAGAAATTAAAACCATTTCTAATCACAGAAAAATGGTGCTCTAAATCAGTATTAATGAGAGAAATTCAAATCAAAACAACTCTGAGATGCCACTTACATACCTCTCAGATTGGCTAAGATGACAGGAAAAGATAATGCTAAATGTTGGAAGGGATGTGGGAAAATTGGGGCACTAATACATGTTTGGTGGAACTGTGAACTGATTCAACCATTCTGGAGAGCATTTTGGAACTATGTTCAAAAAGTTATCAAATTCTGCATACCTTTTGATCCAGCAGTGTTTTATATCCCAAAGAGATCTGAAAGAAGGGAAAGGCACCCACATGTACAAAAATGTTTGTGGCAGCCCTTTTCATAGTAGCAAGAAAGTAGAAACTAAGTGGATGCCCATCAATTGGAGAATGGCTGGAATGTTACAGTATATGAATGTTATGGAATATTATTGTTTTATAAGAAACGATTGGCAAGATGATTTCAGAGAGGCCTGGAGAGATTTACATGAACTGATGCTAAGTGAAGTGGGCAGAACCAGGAGATTATTGTACATGGTAACAGCAGGATGACCAATTCTGACTGATGTGGCTCTTTCCAACAATGAGATGATTGAGATCAGTTCCAATATCTTGTGATGAGGAGAACCATCTACACCCAGAGAGAGGATTGTGGAAACTGAGTGGGGACCACAACATAACATTCTCACAATTTTTTGTTGTTGTTTACTTGCATTTTGTTTCTTACTCATTTTCTTTCTTTTTTGATCTGATTTTTCTTGTTCAGCAAGAGAATTGTATAAATATGTTTACATATATTGCATTTAACATATATATTTTAACATGTATGACATATATTGGAATGCTTGCCATCTAAGAGAGGGGACGGGGGGAAGGAGGGGAAATTTTGAAACACAAGGCTACGCAAGGGTCACTGTTGTCAAATTATCCTGCATATGTTTTGAAAATAAAAGGCTTTAAAAGCAATAAATAAAAAAAGAGAAAATGTTATGCTTTACATATTACTGCCTTCAAGTAGAAAAGGTAAAATATACCTTTATAAATTTATTATTGCACTTGAACCTAATATAATTTCCTACTTCAGCACTTAAAAAACAAATTACAACATTGTCTTTAAAACTTGACATTTCCATATGCAATATGGATTAGTACTTAAAGACTTGGTTGAATGCTTCAGACTTCACCAAAAACTCAAACCCTAATAAGAGGAAGCAGGAAGGTTATGTATTCTGCAACTCCTTTTAATGCCTACTGCTAGGAATAGTTTTGGCAACTTTTTATATGCAAAATATCCTATTCTATAGATGTCCATAAAATCCACACTTAAACACACACACACACACACACACACACACACACACACACACACACACACACACATACACCATGTAGAAACTAAGTTACTGTTTACTGCAGTTGAAGTAAATACAGATATAATTTATGAAAATTTAAAACCAACTACCTGTAATCTAACATATGTAGGACAGTCTCCAACTTGTCTGAAAAACATGCTACATATAATTAAATTTCCGTAAGAACTAAAATCCATAGGCAAGTTTTCCTTTCACCTTCCCTCCTAATTTTACCTGCTTTGGTTCTGTTTCTGCAAAATCTTTTAAATTTTATGCAATGAACACTAACCATTTTATCTTCTTTGATCATCCCTCTTTGTTGTTTAGCCATAAACTCTTCGCCTATCCATAAATCTGATTGGCAATTTCCTCACTCAGGGTCCTGTTAAGTAGACAAAGTTATTTGTATGCTTACATTTCTTTTTCTGAGATGGGACTATTTAGACTACTTACTTCTTCCTCTGTTAATCTGGGCAAGCTATATTTTTTAAGGTATTCTTCCATTTCATTTAAGTTATCGAATTTATAGGCAAAGTTGAGCAAAGTAGCTCCTAACTATTGTTCTAATTTCCTCTTCATTAATGATGAGTTCTCCCTTTTCATTTTCAAGACTAACAATTTATTTTTTCTCTTTCCTTTTTTAAATCAGATTTACTAAGGGTTTGTCTATTTTGTTGGTTTTTTCATAGAACCAACTCTTAGTTTTATTAATTTATTCAATAGTTTTTTTTTTTACTTTCAATTTTATTAATCTCACCTTTTATTTTTAGAATTTCAAGTTTAGTGTTTGTCTGGGGATTTTTAATTTGTTCCTTTTCTAGCAATTTTAGTTGTAAGCCCAATTCGTTGACCCTCTCTTTCTCTATTTTATGCAAGTAGGCCTCTAGAGATATAAAATTTCCCCTTATTACTGCTTTGGGTGTATCCCACACATTTTGGTATGATGTCTCATTATTGTCATTTTCTTGGGTGAAGTTATTAATTATGTCTATGATTTGCTGTTTTACCCAATCATTCTTTAGTATAAGATTATTTAGTTTCCAATTATTTTTGGTCTATTTTCCCTTGGCTTTTTATTAAATGTAATTTTAATTGCATTGTGGTCTGAAAAGGATGCACTTACTATTTCTGCCTTACTGCATTTGATTTTGAGGTTTTTATATCCTAATATATGATCAATTTTTGTATAGGTTCCATGAACTGCTGAGAAGAAAGTATACTCCTTTCTGTCTCCATTTAGCTTTCGCCAAAGATCTATCATATCAAATTTTTCTAGTATTCTTTGACTTCTTTCTTATTTATTTTGTGGTTTGATTTATCTAATTCTGAGAGTGCAAGGTTGTGATCTCCCACTATTATAGTTTTGCTGTCTATTTCTTCTTGCAGCTCTCTTAATTTCTCTTTTAAGAATTTAGATGCTGCACCACTTGGTGTGTATATGTTTAATATTGATACTGCTTTATTATTGATGCTACCCTTTAGCAGGATATAATGCCCTTCCTTATCTCTTTTAATTAGATCAATTTTTGCTTTTGCTTGATCTGAGATGAGGATGGCTACTCCTGCTTTTTTGGTTTTACCTGAAGCATAGTAGATTCTGCTCCACCCTTTTACTTTTAGTTTGAATGTATCACCCTGTTTCAAGTGTGTTTCCTGTAAACAACATATAGTAGGATTCTGACTTTTAATCCAGTTTGCTAACTGCTTCCCATTCACATTTATGGTTAGAATGACTAATTCTATATTGCTTGCCATCCTGTTAACCCCTGCTTATGTTTTTCTCCTTTCCTTCCCTCTTACCCCCTTACCCAGTATTAAACTTGTGAACACCACTTGCTTTTCACAGCCTTCCCTTTTTAGTATCCCTCCCCCACCTTAAAGTTCCTCTTCCTATTTTACCCCTTTTTCTCACAATTTCTGTATTCCCTTCCCCCTAGCTTACTCCTTCCCTCTCACTTTTCAATGAAGTGGAAGAAGTTTCACCATAAATCGAATATGTCTATTGATACATACTATGTTCATCTCCCTCCTTTCATTCTCTCAGATATAATAGGTTATTTTTGCCTCTTCATGAGATGTAGTACCATCACTTTACCCTTTTTTATAATATAATTTCCTTTCCACCTCTAGTTTCTAGGACAAATTATACATGTGTTCTTTACATATCTTTATGGCAGAAATATAGTTCTCAAGATTTCTTTTTACCTTTTTAGAAATCTCTTGAGTTCTGTATTTGAAGATCAAACATTTTGTGTAGGTTTGTTTTTTTCATCAAGAATAGATGGAATTCATTTATTTCATTAAATGTCCATCTTCTTCCCTGGAAAACAATGCTCAATTTTGCTGGGAAAGTTATTCTTGGCTGCATACCAAGTTCTTTAGCCTTTCGGAATATCATGTTCCAGCCCCTTCGTTCTTTTAATGTGGACGCTGCTAGATCCTGGGTTATCCTTATTGTGGATCCTCCATATCTGAATTGCTTTTTGCTAGCAGCTTCCAGTATTTTTTCCTTCGTCTCATGGTTCTTGAACTTGGCCAATATATTTCTTGGTGTTTTGATTTTAGGGTCCCTTTCAGTAGGTGATTGATGAACTTTTTCAATGTCTATTTTACCCTATGTTTCCAAAACGTCTGGGCAGTTCTCTTTGATAATTTCCTAGAAAATAATGTTCAGGCTCTTTTTTCCTCACATTTTCCAGGGAGTCTGATTATTCTCTAATTGTCTCTCCTGGATCTGTTTTCCAGGTCTGTTGTCTTTCTAATAAGGTACTTGACATTCTTTTCAATTGTTTTGTTTTTCTGGTTTTGCTTGACTACTTCTTGGTTTCTCCTTGAGTCATTCATTTCTACTTGTTTGAGTCTCATTTTCAATGATGTATTTTCTTCACTCACCTTTTAAATATCTTTTTGTAATTGTCCAATTGAGTTTTTAAGTGAGTTTTTTTCTTCTATGGAATTTTTTTCCATTTCATCCATTTTATTTTTTAGAGAGCTATTTTCTTTTTCCAGCTCACTAATCCTGTTTTCCTTGGAGTTGTTAACCTTTTCTAATTCACTAATTTTATTTCTCAATGATTTGCTCTCTTTATCCACTCTGGATCACTTCTCCAGGCTCTCTTGCCAAGCTTTCCTTTCCTTTTCCATTTCTCTTCTAGCTCTCTTGTGAGAGGCTTTTTGATTTCCTCTATGAGAGTCTTATGTATTGAGGAGCAGCTCATATCCCCCTTAGGGGATTCCTCTGGGGACAATCTGCTTTTAGTCTCCTCAGTATTTGAAGTCTGCTCTCTCTCCATACAGAAGCTGTCAATGGTTAGAGCCCTTTTAAATTTTTTGTTCATTTTGTCAGAGAGGGAATCGAAGAAAACAAATTGACAAGAGAAAGAATTGGTCTGTTTCTGGGGGTATGGGGCTCAATGGTGTTACTGGGCTTCCTCTACAGATTGAGGAAGACAGTGGCGAGGTACTAACAGGACAGTGATGGCTGTGCTGAGTCTGCGCTCTGAGGCTCTGAGAACATGCTGAGTCACTCCAGGTGGGGATGGGGGTGGCCGTGTCCAGAGAGACACTAGCTTTCCAGGGTTTTATTCTTCTCCTCTGGTGTTTATACCCTTTCTGCCCCTGGCTTGCTGCCAAAATGGAATATCCACACTGGGTAAAAGTCTTTTTACAGAAACGGAGGAGATCTTACCCCTCCCCCCTCTGGTCTGAGCTGTGTGAGCTGCCTGTCTTGCTCTGGCTTGCCTGCCCTCAATCTATGCCCAGTCTGTTTGACCCTCCCCCTAGCAAACACAGACCTTCTCTGCAGAATTTCAAGGATGTCTTCTGTTGGTGATTATTTGTGGGTTTCTTTTCCGGTCAAGCATTAACTCCAAGGCTTGTCATGAAGTAAGTCCTGAGAGAAAACGAGAAGCTAAAGCTGCTGTCTGCCTCCATGCTGCCATCTTGGCCAGAAGTCCTATTTGTATGCTTACAAACAGTTAAATAACAATAAGTAAACAAGCATTGACTATGTGCCAGATTTTTTTTTTTAACTTTTATTATTTTTTTTTATTTTTGTATTCATTTTTCCAAATTACCCTCCCTCCCTCTATTCCCTCCCCCTGATGACAGGCAATCCCATACATTTTACATGTGTTACAATATAGTCTAGGTACAATACATGTGTGTGAATATCATTTTCTTGTTGCACAATAAACATTAGAATCCGAAGGTACATGCAACCTGGGCAGACAGATATTAGTGCTAACAATTTACATTCACTTCCCAGTGTTTCTTCTCTGGGTGCAGCTACCTCTGTCCATCATTGATCAACTGGAAGTGAGTTGGATCTTCTTTATGTTGAAGATTTCCACTTCCATCAGAATACATCCTCATACAGTATTGTTGTTGAAGTGTATAGTGATCTTCTGGTTCTGCTCATTTCACTCAGCATCAGTTGATGTAAGTCTCTCCATGCCTCTCTGTATTCCTCCTGCTGGTCATTTCTTACAGAGCAATAATATTCCATAACCTTCATATACCACAATTTACCCAACCATTCTCCAACTGATGGACATCCATTCATCTTCCAGTTTCTAGCTACAACAAAAAGAGCTGCCACAAACATTTTGGCACATATATGACTCTTTCCGCTCTTTAGTATTTCTTTGGGATATAATCCCAGTAGTAGCGCTGCTGGGTCAAAGGGTATGCACAGTTTGATAACTTTTTGGGCATAATTCCAGATTGCTCTCCAGAATGGCTGGATTCTTTCGCAACTCCACCAGCAATGTATTAGTGTCCCAATTTCCCCACATCCCCTCCAACATTTATCATTATTTGTTCCTGTCATCTTAGCCAATCTGACAGGTGTGTAGTGGTATCTCAGAGTGGTCTTAATTTGCATTTCTCTGATCAGTAGTGATTTGGAACACTCTTTCATGTGAGTGGATATAGTTTCAATTTCTCCCTCTGAGAATTGTCTGTTCATATCCTTTGACCATTTATCAATTGGAGAATGGTTCGGTTTCTTATAAATTAGGGTCAGTTCTCTATATATTTTGGAAATGAGACCTTTGTCAGAACCTTTGTTTTTAAAAATATTTTCCCAATTTGTTACTTCCCTTCTAATCTTGTTTGCATTAGTATTATTTGTACAGAAACTTTTTAGTTTGATGTAATCAAAATCTTCTATTTTGTGATCAATAATGATCTCTAGTTCTCCTCTGGTCATAAATTCCTTCCTCCTCCACAAGTCTGAGAGGTAGATTATCCTCTGTTCCTCTAATCTATTTATTATCTCCCTCTTTATGCCTAAATCATGGATCCATTTTGATCTTATCTTGGTATATGGTGTTAAGTGTGGATCCATATCTAATTTCTGCCATACTAATTTCCAGTTTTCCCAACAGTTTTTTCCGAATAATGAATTTTTATCCCTAATGTTGGAATCTTTGGGTTTGTCAAAGATTAGATTGCTATAGATGTACCCTTTTTTGTCCTTTGTATCTAATCTGTTCCACTGATCTACCGGTCTATTTCTTAGCCAATACCAAATGGTTTTGGTGACTGCTGCTATATAATATAGCTTTAGATCAGGTACACTTAGACCACCTTCCTATGTGCCAGATTTACACATGTTATCTGGAATGTAGATGTTATCATTATCCCCCTTTTATAATAACAAAAACAGGTAAACAGAGGTTAAGTGACTTGCCCAGGATTAAGCTAAAATCTTCTTGACTCCAAGCCCAGTTCTCTATCTACTGAGACACTTCAATATTCTATTTCCTCCTTAATCACCAGCTTCTGTGAAGAAGGTGGGGGGGTATGGGTATGGAGTACTCCAAATAATGTTACACTTTTTAAATTGCTGCTTTGTTTGTGGCAGTTTTTTTTTCTTTTTAAAGATTATATATTATAAGAGAAGACTTATCTGTTTGTAAGATAAGGTCATCAGAGGCATAGTGGTATCAGTCATAACTCTCCTCCCAAGAACTGAGTGTTAAATTTTGAATATGAGCATTAGCACTTCAAAAATAATAAAACAGAATAAATCAGAGCTTACTTTATTATTTTGTTAGTTGCTTAGTTTTGAGGAAGTGATAGGCAAATTTTTAGTAATGTTGTTTAAACATATTTAGATGATACAAATTCAAAACATATTTTTTAAAATAATAAATTTCTTTCCACAGGTTGGGGTTGGAAGGGGGGGGAGTGTTTCATAGAGTTGTTCTCAATACTCTGTTGTGACACAGAGCTTCCAGGAAGGACTAACTAATTCAGGGATGCTGTTATAACAAAAATGTTTTGTTTCTATTACTATGCTGAGCATCACACATTCCATGCCTCCTTCTCTTTCAGGCACAGAGAGAAACAACACCACCTGTTAAAAGTGCCAGGCAGGGACATTTTCCACCAATGAGACCCTGGACCGATGTTTGCCATGGACCAAGTAGGTTGTGCATGTTCTCTGGGACTTAGTGATCTTGTTCATTTATAATAATTTGAACAAATTTGGGAACTTAATGAACTCCAAATAAAGTAAAAGTTTCCATACACAGAATAGAACAGAAAATTAAAATAAAAAATGTCTATGGGGATGTGCAGGTAAGTAACAACTAGATCTCTGGGAAATAAATATGCACTGGGCACACTTTAAGTTTATTCTGCATCATCAGCATTTTCTTGAGTCTAGTCACGGAACAAAGTAAGAAATCAAGCCCTAATTTGTAGGATTTGCCTATTTCTGAGGCTTGTGTGCTCACCCTGAAAATTAACAAGTGCCTTAGGGTTCATGCTGATTCCTCCAAATGTATGGGACACTGTGAACCTCTCTTCTGTACAGCTTGCATGTACCTGCAGACTTAAAAGAAATTCAACATGTAGTTTTCAATGCTGCTCTGCTTGTCTGTACTTCCTTCTTTCTTCCTTCTCTTGGACATCCTCCATTGTGAAGTTTTTGCCCCTTAAACTGAACTGTAATCCGCTTCTCCTACATTTTTTCCATCACTCCAGGTTCTTCTCTCTGGGACCTAGATGAGTGAGTTTGCTTCTCTCTCATTTCCCATTTCTTTAAGCACTTGACACACCCTTTGGGCCTTTCCAGGACGTCCTTCAGCAGCTCCTCCCATGGGTGGTTTGGTGCCCTGGCTGCCCTAGGACCATGGAGAGGGCTTTGGAGTCTAGAGAGTCTGGGTTCCAATAGCATGGATGCTTCCACCTGTGGTGGGCCAGTGAGATGTTATTTTAAAAGTGCTGGCCCATGGGAGACGCTACATAAACACTGGCTGTTGTTATCAGTAGTTTCAACTTTCTATGGCTGTTTTTCCTTATCTATAAGTGAGAGTAAATGAGGGATCCCTGGCATCATTTCCAGCTCAGATTCTATGAACCTACAATGTCCTCTTGTAGAAGCTCTTCAACTATCCAAGGAACTTGAACTCTTCATTTGTAAGCTGACCAGTGTAGTGTCCATGGGACAGTGTCACCGGATTTCCTTCATTCTAAAGTCGCCATGTAGTCTAAAGCTGGACTGCCATGACTGGTTTTCCAGTTGCAGTGCTGACTCACAAGGGGAGTTCAGGGTTTTCCTGCTCTGAGACCTTTGCAGATTGATTGTTACCTAGTCCCAATTAATCTTTCCCAGGATAGTGGTCTGGTAGAATGGAAAGGGCCCTGACTCTGGAGCCCAAAGAGCTGGATTCAGATCCTGCCTCTGACATTTGTTTCCTGTGTGACCAGGGATAAATCCCTTTGATACTTTGAACATCAGTTTCCTCATCTTTATAATTAGAGGGTTGAAGTAGGTGGCTTCTGGTCCTTTCAATAATAACAAAAATGATGATGATGATGATGATGATGATGATGATGATAATGATGATGAATGGGTAACCTGGTGGCACAGTGGACAGAATGTCATGTATGGAATCCTCAGTTTAAATTTGGCCTCTGACACTTTCTGTGTGATCCTGGCAAATTGCTTCATCCTGCTTGCCTCAGTTTCCTCATCTGTGAAACTAGTCGGAGAAGGAAATGGCAAACCCCTCCAGCTTTTCTGCCAAGAAAACCCTAAACAGGGTCTCAAAAAGTTGGACAAGATGGAAATTACTAAACAACAATAATTATTATTAATGATTAATAATTAAATATAATTACTGCTGAAAGCAACATCAGGGGAAGAGGTAGCAGATTAGAATAATAATTCTACTCCCTTAAATGTTACGCGTTTAGGGGATATGATTGGTTCAAACTACTGAACATTTTGTCATTTTTCAAGGAGAAGGAAAATCTTAATAGTAATGATAGTGTAGTAATTTTAGAGACACCAAGTGGAGAGAGCTACATCAAAAGAAGCAGGAGGGAAGGGGAGAGAGACAGAGATTAAGAAACCTCTCCCTATGGCTAAGGTACACCTACAGTGTGGGCTCTGTGTGATTCAAAGGAAGGAAGATGAGACATCTCCAGTTTTTCTTCCACCTGCCATTTTCCAAGGAAGATTTTAATATCTGTCAAAAGCAGGAAGTCAGGACGTGAGACCACTTTGTTCTTCTCAGAGAAATCTGGTTCCAGACTAGAATTATAACTATCTGTTCTTTTGAATATTTTTAGTCTGAAAGATGTGACCAGGTTCAATCTAATTCATGATTCTTTGTCTTTTTACTTTGGATGAGGAAGAGAAACCCCAGGTTTTCTGTTCAAAGCTTCCCATCTATTACTACTCTATCCCTTTTGTCACAATAAACATACATTATAAAAAGAGAAGAAATTCACTTATCTAAAGTGTGTCAAAAGAGAAATCAGAAAAGAAATACCCTGGAAGATATATGCCAGATAATACAAAGGAAAGAGGTTTTCCACCAGCAGTGAGATAACTCAACCAAGAGAAAGTTCTAGATCTCCTGAAAGAGAAAGTGTAGCAAGCTGGGGAGGAGGATACCATGGAGCCTTCTGGTCCCTTCCATCTCTTTCCAGAGTCTTTTACTTCTAGAATTTGAAATGGGATTGGTCCCTTCCATCCTCCCTTTGGAAGCCAGAAGCAATTTGATGCTTGAAGAGTCCCTGTAAAAGTCTTGAAGGTTGAAGAGTCCTGAAAAGGCTGGAGTTTCCTCCCAACTTTGCCCAGCTGATGTGCACAGGGAATGACATCCATATTGACCAATAAGGACAGTGTTTCATAACAATGGTCATTGGGACAGGAGCTACAATAACAATAAGACTAGCCATTATATAGCACTTTCTAGGTATTATCTCATTTGATGCTCCACTAGGAATTCAGTGCTTTTATTCTCATTCTATGAGAAAACTGAGGCAATTGGGGGTTAAATATTCAAGGTTCTACATTTGGAAATGTCTGAACTAAGATTTGAGCTTCTAGATCCAATGTTCTATCCATTTGTCCTCAGATCTAGAAATCACAGATTCTATGATCTTGAATCAATCTTTTAGCCCAACTGTAAAGCATTGATTCTACAATCCTAGTAATTTCGATCTTTTTTTAGGTTAGACAGGGGGACATACAGGAATTGCTGTGGGGTCAGGAGGACCATTTCGTATCTTAAACACTATAAACATTGTCTCAGAAGCACATCACACACTCTCAATGCCCTAGCCAACAAGGTCTCAATTCTGGAGAATTCCTGCATCAGAGAAAAGTATTTCTACAGCAGGGAATCCCCTATACTGATAAAATTGTAGTTCTTTCCCCAAAAACAACACCCCCCCAAAAGGCAACATGGTCTCATCACTCTAATTTGTCTAAATTTGTCTAAATCATTTTGGATCCTGACTCTGGACATACTGTCTTTCTAGCCATTTCAGGGTGGATGCCCTCCCTCTGAGGTTTTTTGTGTATATAAAATTTGGGGAGGGGGACCTGTGTCTATCTTCAACTACCCCTCTCCCTCTGTTTGGGGTACTCTGGAAGCTGCCTGTGAGTGGGGGAGGAGCTGGATCATTCAGTCATGGTGGGCTGATGGGAATGAATTCATGTTCAGTGACACATGTCCTCATCTGTCTTCCTAGTTGTACTGCCCAGGGTCTGTATGAAGCAAGGCCAGGCACTGCCATCACTGATGCATGGTGCTCACAGGACAGTCACTATCAAAAGAAATACGTTGTCATTCCCATCTTCATTCTCTTCATCATTCTTGTCATCATTCTCATCTTCATTCTCATCATCAATTATCTCTTGCCCAGATGCAAAATAAAACAAAAACAAACAAAAAACAAACAAACAAACAAACAAACAAACAAACAAACAAAAACAACCAACTATTGTCTAAATGAAAAAATTCCCAACACAGAGGTAAGCTGTAATATAAAGAGGATGGAGCCATGGGGACTTTGCCCTAGGGCAGTGAATTTAGAGGCTCTGACCAGAATTGGATTCCTTTATCTTTGTAGCAACTACAGACCTCAGTACCTAATCATAGATTCATTCAGTGCAGTTAGGGAAATAGCAAGGCATGGAAGAAGGCAAAGAAGAACTTCCCCTGGCCCCATCCTTCCACCTTGCTCCCTGCCACTTCCCCACTTAACTGAAGGTGGATTTAACTTAGATTCAGTTTGGGGTTCTTGCGCTCAGACACAGAAGTCCCCAGTTACATTTCTACTACTAACCACTAACCTGTCATATCCACAGAAAGCCGATCTAAATGAGATTTCTTCTCATTACAAGTTTCTGAAGTCAACTAGGAAAGCATTCCTTTCCCCAAAAGGAAGTAATGATTGTCAGAAGAGGTAGCTAGATAAGTAGATAATAGTTGAATGGGGAATAGAAGATAGATAAGAGAGACAAATGGGAGAGACAGGGAGGGATGAAGAGACTCTATAGAAAGATGGATGGATGGATTGAAAGAATGATAGATGCTGGATAGATGGGTACATAGATGGAATAATTTGACCCAGAAATCTCACAATTAGGTCAAGCTATTAGAAGTAATTAAAATTCCAGGGCACAGTCAGGAAAACAGCACTCATGCCCCTGGAAACGATTTGGCTGACCAAGGAGCTAAAACCTCAGCTTCATGTACTGTAAGGGTCCAGAGAAGTAACTTACATAGTATAATAAGTAAGTAAAGAGGCTTTGGTGTCTAAGGCACCTAGATGTGATCTCTGCAGCTAGTAGGAATGCCCCATGAACTGGTTGCATAAAGGCTGCATCATCAAAGGGAGACATCTCTTTCTCTTGTTGGCTGTGCATGTGACCTAATAGACCCAAAATAAGTACCAGGATCAGGAAGTAGGGGGAGTTCAGTGAGAGTACAGTGAGAGTGCTGGAGGAGTGCAGGATGTGATAGTGTACAATAAAGAGCTCAGACACTGCTATGTCTGGGCGCTCTATTGGACATGAGAATCACTGCTTGAAGAGGCAGTGGCCAGGGATCTCTGAAGGCCTGGGATTAGGCAAGACTGACAATCAGTAACCTCTGAGGGGAGGTTACAATTCCCCTACTTTCTGAGGGTGAAGCTTTTTTAGCCTAAGTCCCTGTGAAACTTTCACTTTATCCCATAGGTACTGTCCTAGTTTTTCTTAAAGCCTGTTTAAGCCTAGCCTAAGGGAAGAAGACATAATTATTGACCAGAAAAGAATGCTAATCTCAAAGCAAGAAAAGCTTCAAAAAGAGGGAAGTAAATCTGATGGCGTCTCTGGATTGACCCAAACTGACTGATGGTGCTTTCCAAGAAATTATCCCTCCCTTTGATGGAACACTTTCATTCAGTCATTTGGAAATCAGACAAGCTGGTGGAGCTAGTCCAAAAATTCTGATGGTGGAGTTTTTGCAAAGGTGCTATCACTGCCTATGAGATATGTCCCACCTGCCCCCCACACAACAATTCCTAAACCTCTGAAGCCAGTGCTAGGGCAGTTTCCTCTCCCAGATGCACCTTCTGAAATCTAGAGAGCAACTTCATTCAATTGCCACTTGCCCATGATTCCATAATGCTTTAATTATGAGCTATGTTTTCCCAGTAACTGCAAATGTTTCCCTGTCCCACTGCCATAACCTCTAAGATAGCAAAAATCCTATTAGAAAGAAATCATTCCATTGTTGGGAGGGAGAGGATTCCTAAAGAGATACATGATGAGAGAGGCACCCACTTCATAGGAGTTTCATAGGTTAAAACTGCTTTCATCCTAGACAGTTACTCAGCACCTCCATTGTACTTGTCAGTCCCCAATCATCTCCCTTGCTCTGAAGCAAGGAAGGTATCCTCAGGCCAAAATCCTTCCTTTAACACTGCTCATCCTTACATCCATATCATTTGGTTCTTATAAGCTCAATTCTTATGAGATAATAACAGGATACCTAACATAGCTTTAACCCATAGGTAGGAAGCATAGAAGCTAAAGACTTAAAGCAACAATACTGTTTTTGTCAATTGAGAAAGTTTCAGAAACTTACCATCTTG